>NC_140631.1:34296309-34521309 GCF_057382275.1 Copadichromis virginalis | reverse complement strand
GCAACATAATAAAAGAAGAAAATATTACTGCTTTATTAGAATTGTAATTACAGTTATAAATATGTAAACGATTTTGAGCTTCTTGTTTCAGTTGTACTGTGTAAGTAACACTGTAATAAAACAAAAGCGCACAAGTCGCATATGGACGTGATTATCTTTTCTGATGGTGTCCCATGGGTAAACATCTGATAGTCTCGTTTATTTTTATCTTTCTCATTCAAGTTTCAAAGTCTATGTCTCTGGGAAAAAAAACAGCTTATGCCTGTCTGGAAAGGTTTTTTCTTCTTTTAGATGGAAGAACTTATTGCATACTATTTATTATGTAAAACCTCAGAAAACGTTCAGAATATTTGATTGGCAGTGGCTTTTTAGTTGCAGTTATGTCTACCTCCTCTGGTGTAAATCATCAGCTGGTGCTGGTTACTTTACTGTTAGTAAATACTTAGTACATGAAATGTGACACTATTTGCGTCAATCCTTTTCTACTCAAAGAACCTGAATTTTTCCTGACATCTGTGAGCTCAACATGATTATATTTCATGATTAACTGAAAAGCGTGCCATTTCATTGTCACGCTGGATTTGACTGGGTTTCTTTCCACCACTTTAAAATGGATGATGTGGCTCTAAAGAAATACTGGAAAAAAAACTTTCTTACTTACAAAGACTTATTCACTTTCAGTATGTTTTCTTTCAGAACAGATATTAGCAGGCGAGTAAAACAAATGCAAAATGTCACTTTTTTAAATAATCTAAAAAATACCCACCTGTAATCATTTAGGTCTTGCAAACCAGTTCATTTTGTATCATTGTCCTCTGCAAAGTGGCAAACATCAAGAAATAATTAAAACAATGATGAAATTCTGGAAATTCTGACATTAAAACTCATGTATGTAGATGGGAAAGTTACTTTCTGCTTTGATGTGAAAAAAAAAAAGGATTACACAAAACATTCATATTTTCTTGATACGTTTAAAGTGAGAGCAAAGTAAAAGTGGATCTCAATACAGACTTGACCTTACATAGAGATGGGTATTAAGTGTTGAGGAATGCTAGAAAAAATCCCTCTGTGAAGCTGCTCAATGAAAAAGGCAGTGAAGCACAGAATGGGGACCACAGTATGACAGATTTTGGGGGGACCAGAGCTCTTTTAGCTTGCCTATCTTTTTCTATTGCCAAATTTAACCCTTACTCAGATGTTCCAAAGAACCTCCATGCTCTTTAGCAGCAAAGGGCTAATGTTGCCTTGAAAGCATAATTACTATAACGACTGGAGGACATAATGGTTTTAGCATGGCTCCTGCAGAAGAGCTTTTGCTGTGGGCCCTTCTCGCTGTCTCATGTTCAAAAGCATTTTCTATAATGAAGCTCAAAAAACAGGCAGCCTTTCAAATATAACGCGAACTAGCCAGTGATCTCATCTTGATGACATAGTATATGATGTGGCAGATAAAAAGATGAATACCATCTGCAGAGAACAGGCAGTTGTGAAGTGAATCGCAGTAAAGGATATGGGCTTATAAGGAATGGGGACCTTTGCATTTGAGTGTGAAGTGCTTTGTGTGTAGGCCCTTTGGTAAGGATCAAACTCGTCCATGAAGGAGCCGAGGCTTCCTTCCAGTTAAAATGAGGCCAGAGCAGAGAGACGTCTCTCTGCTCATGCTTGGATTACCCATAAACCCCTCATACCTGGATCTTGCACGGAAGTCTCTGCTTCTTGTTCGCTCAGCAAAAGTCCAGGCTCCAGGGATGCTCCATCCTCAGCTTACCATGATCTGTTCTCCAAACACACCAAAAAGACTTTTTTCTCCCCCTCCCATATGATCCTCTTGTCTATTTCAAATTCTGTTTTTCCCCCTGCTCACTCTTCAAGGTCTTGCCAGGCTACTTGCGTGACTAGAGGGAGTGGAAAAAAAGGTTTCAAAACCCATTGGCACGCGAGCCCCAAATCTATTTTTGGAGAGCGTTCTTTTTTTCTTTGAAAACAAAAAAGCCACAGGGAGAAATAGGCAATACTGGGGTGAAAGGGGTCTGTTTCTTATTTGGCCAGGCCTGCCTTCTGTCCTGCCCCGCCAGCGTCATAACCACAGCACTATGGGGAAAGAGGGTGGCTCAGACGAGGGAGGAGAAGTGTTTTTCCTGCAAAACCGCGGCCAAAACTATGGACCCTCTTCTTAGCCCTTGTCACTTAGCAACCAGCCCAACCTGCTTCCCATTACTAGTCCATCTGCTTGTGTTTCAGACTTTACTTTGTTTTGATTTGTTTCAACCCTCTCTAACTTTTGTCTTAAACTCGCCGTGATTAAATTACTCCATTTAAATTCGTCTTTCATTGTTAATTCATTTTCATCAGGCGCTGTTCAGGAGGCCTGCTGCAGAAGCATTTACTCCAATGCATCCCATAGCTTAATTCTATTCTGCCTCTGTGATTTGTTGCACTTATTACGTACGGCGGTTTGTGGAGGAAGCAGAATAGGAATTGAATAAATTATGCATGAGGCGATTATTGTTTGACAAATGTGCAAATATTCTTCGCTGTTTTTGGCTTGTTTGTAGTGCATTATATGTAAAATACATGGTTACAGCAGCTCTGGCTTTTATGCCTTTAACTGGATTCAGTGCTTTGAAGTAACACTGAAATTTCCCATCTATTCCTTTGAAGCATTTGTTACAACCCCAAAACAATGATGGCACTGGATGACAACAAAATGAAGAGCTTTGCAGAACAAGCCCGGGGAGAAAACAAACAAACAACCCAGTCCCCTAATTTATTTGACAGTGTCACAATTAACGTTATTCTGGCATCAATTTACAGCTGGCGCACATTTCCCGATTATTCATTGAAATCTTGTTTATGTCAATTTAAGATTTCTTTGTTTTGCTAAAAAGAGGCTTGAAAATGACACGGTATCGTGCCTGATTAATGCTGTAATTACTGCTGAAAAAATATGATGACATAACAGTTTTCACGACTTTCATGTAGGGATATCGGGGCTGACAACCAATCTTAGTTTATTATGGCAACAGCTGTAATTATGCCATTTTGAGCAAAGGATGCTGCAGTCTCTCAGGGCGAGGGGCCAAAATATGATGGCACCAATGAAAATAGAGAGTACTGCGGTTGTAGAGTAATGACTCATAGCAGCGTGCTGCCATACTGATGACAAAGTATTTCCAATTACTGATTCTGTAGATGCTGTAATTTCTTAGGATAACAACCTTGAAACGATTCACTCAAACAAATGTATCTTTTCCGAGTTCTTTGTATTTTTACATTCTCGACAGTAGCATAGAATTACCTTAGTGTGTAAGAGGTTTACAATGCCTAAGCTCAGTACATGAAGTCCTATATCCCTTAAAAAATCTATCTGAATGTTAATGTCAAAAGTGATAGAGTGAGCGTAATTTCTGCTATTCCACATTAGCTTACATTTAGTCAAAATTCCAAATTTATGTATGTTCCAACAGTTAGAATTTTATTAATGTTTGAATTGATTTAACTGACTCCTGACCTTTGAAGTGCACTTTGTGTTTTCTTGTAAACCGGTAAATGAAATATTCATTTCAGTGTTGGGGTCATTATTCAAAAGAAGCAATGTATTAAGCATAACACTTAACTACTCCCGGGAACGCTACTTAACTACTCCCAGGAAAAAGTAATTTGTTTTACTACTCATTGTATTATTTTCATATTTCTCCATAAAATTAACGGAAAAGGATTTTCTCATAATTACCAGTTAACTATAGAATCTTGTAGACTACAATCCCACACATCAAGACAAATCCTTATGTAAATACGGACACCCATATGAGTTTTCTCTTAGTATTTAGGAAGGAAAACAAAGCTGACGGCACAGAGCAAAGATGAAAACCAGCACAAAGTGACTTTAAAGCAATTGCCACAGCAATTCTACCTTAGAGACATGAACAGGTAGAAAGTGTTTGCAGTCATGCAAGGCTGCAGCCTGCCTGCTCATCATGCTTTTTTTACCTTTTGAAGATCAGGGTCTGGCTGCTGGGCTGAGGTTGGCATTTACTCACCTTTAACATCACTCTGGGTTCTTGGCTAGCTTAATGTTAACATGTGTTAGGGTGTTTGCAAAGGTCCAAAGATGTGTTACTGTAGCAGCAGTTCTCATCGCTACTAAAGATAGAATTTAAACTTGGTTCTTTGTTAAGCTGTTTGTCATGGGTAGACACAACACTGGTCCATTCCTTTCCAGGTGTATTTTTAATGCTGGAATGATTCATAGGTCAGTGTTAAATGGCTTAAGAAACCAAAAAGCATTCCTCTGAAAATGGCCGAAAATCAATGAAATGTCCATTGAGAAACTTCGAAAGATCTTCAGAAAGCCTGCAGCACTGTTGCTCAAGACCACTTTAAAATGTTCCAATCTGTCTGGCTCCTGAGAAGGGAAATATGAAGACACGAGGGGCAGCTCAAGAGTTTTGCACAGCACTGTGAATCATTTAATGTAGTCTAAAATATTTTATAACAAATTGTTTTGTTGTCCTTGTTTTTGCTTGGGAACTTGGCGCGCAGACCTAAACTTGTCAGTTAGAGTTGGAAATGTTTTCTTTAGTTTCACATCTGTATACGAGTCTGGCTCAGTACTGGACAAACCTTTGGATAGCCAGATTTACTAAATGCAAACAGATCCCAGCTCCATTCTTGTTAGTGAATCAAATACACACTTGTAGTGCTCCTCACTTGCAGGCAGTTTCAGAGAAGAATGTTTAATATGAAGTTTCCCCGTACAATGGTCCGACAATCTGTATCTCCTGCAAAGTATACAGGTGGTCAGGGAGATTATATATATATGCATCCAAGGGGAAAGTAGTTTCGTAGAGGCACATAAACATGTTTTTTAGACAGATTTGGTCAGATAAACCAACACTGACATCCAACGGTTGTAACTGAAGAACTCAGCACTCAACACCTGTTTTAACAGACATCTTTACCTTCCAACAGATCCATCTTGGGGACATAAATCAGTGACTATGAAAATATGTGCGGACAGGTATAAATAAAAAGACCAGAATAAGGCCGAGTTATTTTCCTCTGTCTTCTTATTAAACCTTAAATTAAACCATATATAAAATAGTGCATGCTTTACTTTGGAAAATATTTGATACATCCAGTTTAACAAAGTTCTGACAACAAAAACATATGTCAGCTGAAAACTTGGTAATCATGCATGAAGCTTACTAATTATAAAGAATATGGGGATCCTGTTATGATCCTGGACATGTAGGATACATGCATATCAGATTACACCAAATATGTACACTATATTAATTTGTGGCTCTAAATCTGAAAACACAAAACTCAAATAGTTTGAGTGGAAATCTGTTTTTAAAATCTGTTCCAAATGTAGCTTTCATCATGCTTTTATCAACAGACTCTCCAGACTTGCTTGGTTTCCAGCTGTAGAGATGTTAAATGTTTGACTCTGCTTTTTCACAGAGCTGTCTGAAAAGAACTTTTTGAAATCTTGAAAACCCCCCAAGATTTTCATCTCTCTTTAAAACTTTTAGTATAGTGTTTTCCCACAAGATTACTCTTTTTTTTAGACTGATTAACCCATTTGTTAGTGATCCCGCTACTGACCTTCCACAGACACAGAAAACAAGAGGACATTTTAACGTAAACTGTCTTTCTGACAATAAGCTTACTAACTTTTTAAAGTTGCAAACACTTTTCCAGTAAAGCACCTCAATAAGAACATGGAGAAATATTTAATCCCTGCTACTAATTAACCTTCTGACATCAAAATGTACGAGGGCCAGGAAGGCCTTCCAGGCAATTTGGATTTAAAAGTAAGTAAGTAGCAGACTGATAAACAGATTTCCGCATCTTTATTAAGACCAACTGCTTTTTGGGTTGGCTTTTGATAACTATGTTTGTCTATGCTGATGGCATGTAACACAATAATATAATGCAATATTTGTGTTTTCTTTAGTCCCACAAAACATGAGCTTAGCCTTCATAGAGATTTGAACAGTGCAGTGACTTAATTAACCTTATCAGACAGTGTACACGTTATCTTCTTTGTATATGACAATTTGCAGTGGCAATAAGGTGGGGAATAATATTGAAGCTGCAGCTGAAGGGGGAATAATGACTTATGATGTATTTATAAATTGCGTTTATATCGAATGCTCATATGTTCTATTGAATGCTTTGAAGATTTATTATGATACACATAATCAGCCAATAACATATGGCAGTGCTTAGCTGGCAAGTGTTTTTTTTCACCCAAGGCTCAGCTCAGCTCAATGAAGAGAAGTAAGATTGCCAAATCTGAATGAATATGTTACCACTAATTTTCTTGTTGCTGTGCACGCTCCCAGGGGAGTTGGTGATTAGAGTGGTTTCCTTAGCTAAAGCGCTTAAATTTCCCATTTTGTCATAATCATTTGTATTCAGTGCACACCAACGGACACCACATTTTAACTTTCACATATTGGCATAGTTATTCGAGGTAGTAGTTTGATAGCAGTTTGGCAATGTTTCTTCATTCTCTTGGACCCGGGAACTTTGTTGATTTTTACTCTAATCAAGAACTATTGTCGTTATCAACCATTTCCAATTCAATACACGGCTGATAACTGCTGAAGACTACTGTTCTCCCTCAACCAATCTGATTCCATTCAGATTGTTTGTGCGGTTTCTTTACAACACTACAAATAAAGAATGCACAGGGACACCTTGGAATTACTCTCTTAAATCCCCTCTGAGAAAATGTAAAACAACTTGCTTTATTTAGCTATCTAATTATTTGTTTCGAAGGCCACATAGTGCTTGCTAAGACTTACATCTAAGAGCAATGCATTTACTGATGTACCTTTTGACGAATTGGTTCCGATGTGTATGCAATGATTTTTTCACCTTTTGTTTGTGACTAACTGCTTCTAGTTAATTTATTTGCTTCTGTTTTAATTAGCAAACTTTAATGTCATCAGAAGATCAAGAACTTTCCTAGTTTGGAAAAACGAATCCAAAAGATGGTTATGATGACAATTAAAGCCACATAACAACATATTGTGAATAATTTGTTTTAAATTTGCTGCTTGTTTAAATAGAAGCTACCATGGGAAATTTTGCATCATTCTTGATGTTGTGCTTTTTTATAAAAAATTAAAGAGCTGTGTGTTGTCCCAGTGTTTCGCTTGGTATTATTCAGCGATATAACAATCAAGTTTGAACACCACCAATCCTTTTAAAAAAGCTATTGAATTAGTAAATGCTGTGACATATGACACAGTACAACAAAAGGAAAAATAATACTGAATAATAATTAGAATGATTTCGAGTGAAGTCATCTAATTATCAGTGCACTGGCACAATTATCTGGCACAAAATAAAAAACGAGCCTCAGCAAACTCACTTTGAGGTTAGGTCAGGAGCATTGATCTCTTTTTTGCTAGTTGTTTACATGTGGGTGTCTCGCACAGGCGTGAAAGAGCCTTTCCAATTTTCCACTTCCCATTATACAATTATGTACCATGTGCTTTGTGTACTTAATTTACTTGTGAGCAGCTTGGAGATTTAAAGGTATACAGTGTTTAACTGTAGTGCAGTTAATGGGGGAAGATTGAAATATAACCTTGTGCTTTGATGCAAAAAAAGCAGCTGAAAAGAACCAAATTCACATAACTCTCATAAACCTAATTAGACAGAATAAGCAAAAACACCTGTGTTAGTGTGCAGTGTCGTAAATGTAGCTACACAGAACAAATGGTGCACATGTATAACAGCAGAAGTGGGGGAAAAAAGTACAACACACTTATTGGAAGCCTCCCAATAAGTGCATTATTTCTGACTTGACAATCAAGAACAAATATGCTATGAAGACTAAAACAAATACAACCTGAAGAAAACTTGAAAATAAAACATAGCCTATGAGTTTTTAATTATCCTAATTGTGTAAATGTGGTAATAAAATGATGTATGAACACCGGAAGGTTCTCTGTTTTGGACCTGGGATATGTCGAGCTGCATTTTGTACGTCATGTTTTCATAAGGAAAAGAACTACTAAGAAATCTCTTTAAAGATGGAAGAATCAGCTGAAACACAGTGCCAGAATGGTGGTGTATGCTGGGATAATACAGTTTTTAATAACTTCAAATGTAAGTGATGTATTGCATAGCGGTGTACTCACTTTTGATGTATACTGCAATGTGTATGAGATGTTATTTTCACACTGCTTTAGCTCTGGCTGAGGTAATTACTCTTTTATTATGCTAAATGGCCTTCTTGATGAGTGTTCCTCTCTCCTTTTCAGTTGTAGCAGCCATATATGTTTACAATATGGCAATTTTTTTGACTACTCACATAAATACACATTTGTATCTGGATTCTTGGGTTACCATTCTTCATCTCTACCCTGGGAAATGGACTTTTGTTGTAAAGGCTCTACCCAAGACAACGTGGTGAAAGCAGTGGGAGCCTTGTAGTTTGAACTTCACGTCTCCTGCCTGGTTTCTGGAATAAGCCCAGCTACTGAGAGCGCTATGAACAAGAGTGGCCTACTTTAAGTGGAAAGTATTTTACCCTCCAGTAACATCTGCTTTCACTTTGATTCCACATCTAAATAGATACTGTCTGTGTTTGAATGATTATGTATTTTACACTGCAATTCACTTCAAAAATATTGACGTTAAGGAGATTTTCTCTCATCATTATAATTTGTTCACTATACACAGTCTGCTTGGATGTTGGAGTACCACACTCAGCATCTCATAAAAGTTATGGCTCATAATTTCAAAACTTTTTACTACTCATAGGAAACCGAAACTTTAAGTTCAGACAAGAATGTATTCAATGAAAAGTTTTAGATCAATGATACCACTTGGTGCTGGTGAGGCCGAGCACATTGTCGCTCCAGTGGCCAGGCCCCATAACTTTATTATAAAAAAATCATATTAGATAAACCGAGTAAATATGACTTCATTTATTGGGGAACAAAAGCTGTCCAAAGCTACCCGGTCCTGTGTGAAAAAGCAATCCCCCTATTTGCCTGACATTGATGTTGTTACTGTAAACCATAATCTGATTCAGTTAACAGAAAATTATCAATTACCTGGCATAAAGTATTTGATTATCTGAACATTTCTTTTTCTTTTCACACATTCTAATCATTTATACGTTTTTGGTTTTTTTTGTTAATAGCACAAACGTTTAAAGGTCAAAACTCACAGCCATTTAATTGATTTTGAAAGAAGAAGGGGTATCTTTTCTCTCTGTCATGTTAGAAGCAATGTCAGAAAAAATGCTTTTGAAATAATTTTATCCATCCGCTTCGTCTTCTCCTTTTCAGGGTCGCTGGAGCTTATTCCAGCTGTCATACACTGAAAAAAGGACCATGTTGGATTTACTTAATTCAGTAATGGACATTGGTTGCACACAACTGTTTTGCTTTGGCAGAAACTTAAACAACTTAGTTAAATCAACACAACTTATTCATATTCAATAAACCTGTGCATTTTGTGTTGATGAAATGTGACTGAAACATGTTTAGATGAAGTAAGTTGAACTCTTGGATTATTTTAATCGTTCACGATTTTGTCATTTTATTCCAAAACTATTCAATAACTTTTACCCTGATACTACTTGGTCACTTAAATACTACATGTTATCTTCATATTACATACTGTTCAACAAAGTCTAGAGTCTGGTTAACATAAAAAGTAAATGGATTTACAACAACTACTATCCTTCTTTATCCGAGTTGCGGGGGGGCATAACCCTGAAGTTATAGATTTAAGAGGCAGGGTACACCCTGGACAGCTCATCACATAGAGACAAACAACCATTTGCATTCACATTCATGGGAATCACCAATTAACCTAACCTAACTAATAACTGCATGATTTTTAACTGTGGGAGGAAACCACAATACCCAGAGAGAACCCAGTGCAAATTAGCCAGGCTGCAGATTCGAACCCAGGACCTTCTCTGGACAGGTCGCCAGTCTGTCGCAGGGCTAACACACAGAGACAGACAACCATTCGTGCTCACATTCACACCTATGGGTAATTTGGATTAACAAACTGCATGTCTTTGGATGGTGGGAGGAAGCCAGAGTGCCCGGAGGGAACCCACGCAAACACAGGTACAACATGCAAACT
The DNA here is from genome assembly GCF_057382275.1 of Copadichromis virginalis. NCBI lineage: Eukaryota > Metazoa > Chordata > Actinopteri > Cichliformes > Cichlidae > Copadichromis > Copadichromis virginalis. The sequence continues at coordinate 34,511,175 of NC_140631.1, read as the reverse complement.
CCACACAGAAAGACCCCGGCCTGATGGTGGAATTGAACTCAGGACCTTCTTGCTGCTGCCCTGAAATTATTTTATATTTTCCAAAAATCTTTAAGTAGCCCTTTGTCAGTCTGAAAGAAAACCCATGCCAAAATGTGAAACTGTGCAATAACAGAGTCGTATACATACTTTGATCCTGTATTAATTTGCAAAATAAGAGTTGAACTTTCTAAAGTTGCTAAACGCCACAGTTATCCTCTCATGGATTGTGCTGATGAGAAAGTGATGCTCTGCTTTGCAAATTTGTTCTGAAACTTCAAAGAGCATTGTTTAGTATTCAGAGAGTAGGTGGTGAGATGTGATTCAGCCCTTATAGCTCAGGAAAGTAAAATAGGATCAGTCTTCTCTTACAAATAATGCGCTTGGTTCCAAAGGTTAGCACCTTATCTTTGTCATCTAATGCATCTTTACAGAGTTTTAAATGCCTGAATAAACAAAGCTCCTCAATGCATCCAATGTGATTCAAAACACATGCTAGAAACACTTTGTTTAAACCACAACTGTCTAATTTACACTGTCAGTCAGATTTAATTATTATTTGGAAAAAACAAAACAACCAAACAGAAAAACAAAAAAAACCCTTTTCCACAAATGTACTCCTGCTGCATGGTGAATTCCTCATTTGTGACATGGTTTTTGCCCTTTCAAATAGTGTTGTGTGGGTAAAAAATATAAAATACACATAATCGGGTGGTTAGCATGCTCGGATACAGCTCAACATGAAAGAATGGAAAGACATACGTGGAGCTTTCACATGTTTGTTTTTGCTCCTGTGGGTTTTAGGAATCAGTGGGGGGCCCACAATCAACTCAGTATTTTTTTATTATCTCTTATAGTGCCCAGTTGTGATTTCTACTTATCTCCTTTTGAAATGTCTTCTCTTCAGAAGATACACAAAATATTTCAGGCACAAGTCTCACCACATTTACATATCACTTTGAAGTCTGCGCGACACTCAAAATGTACTCCGCCTCATGAAAAGTGTATAAACCTTGCATAAGGTGCTGAGTTGAGCCATTAACCACTGTGGCCACATCTGTGAAGCAGCTTATACCTTAATGAGTGACAGAGTTACAGTAATATTTAGTGTGTAGCTTTGGAAATTATACCAGTTTCAGGGGACTCTGGGGTTTAAACTCAAGGTGACAGAGGGTAAAACTGTTGTTAACTCACAAATGTCACTTGGCTGCATGTCTGTTTTACCGTATCTCGCCTGCTGCTGTGATTTAATACGCAAGACACATGCAGGTGTTGTTCCACTTACTGCATGCCAGAGGAATCATGTCCCGAGCGATAAGCAAAAGGAGAAAAAAACATGCTAGATACACAGCGGGCTTCTTTATGTGATGTTTACAGAAGATATTTTATGCAATATGCATAAGGAAAATTTCATTGATTAGTTTCTTTATGTCTATTAGCAAAAAAAAAAAAAAAGGCTAGTGTGACCATGGGAATCAGCCTTAGCAGGACTAAAGGCAGTTTATTAGGTACACCTGTTTAACTGCTCATAAAAGCAATCATCTATTCTGTCAATCTCATGGTAGCAGCTCAGCACAATTAGGAAATGGTCAAGACGGCCTGATGAAGTTCGCACTGAGCATCAGAATGGGGAAGAAAGGTGATTTAAATGATTCTGAACATGGCATTGTTGTTATTGTCAAACGGGCTAGTGTGAGTATTTCAGAAACTGTTTATCTATTTGGATTTTCCCACACAAATATCTCTAGAGAATGGTCCAAAAATGAGAAAATATCCAGTGAGTGTCAGGAAACTGAGGCTACAATTAACACAGACTGACCAAAAAATTTGTCAATAAAAGATTGGAAAAATGTTGCCTAGACTGATGAGTCTTGATTTCTGCTGCAACTTTCAGATGGTAGGGTCAGAATTTGGCATAAAAAAAGAAATCATGGATTGATCCTGCCTTGTTTCAAGGTGTTAGGCTGGTAATACTACTGCAGCGGTGAAGAGGATATTTTTCTGTCACACTTTGGGCCCAACTGAACATTATTTGATTGTCACAGCTTACCTGAATATTCTTGCCGACCATGTCGATCCTTTTATGAGCACAGTGCACTCATGGCTACTTCCAGTAGGAGTTCTTTATACTTCATTGGTCTCCAGTCCAATAGAGCACCTTGGAGATAAAGTTGAACGAAAGATTTGTATCACGGATGTGCAGCCCACAAATTTGCAACTGCATAAAAATATGTACCAATATCTCCAGCATCTTATTGGATCTTAGCCATGAAGAATTTAGGCAATTCTGAAGGGGTCCCACCTGGTACTAGGATGATGTATATATTAAAGTTTCTTGTGAATGTATATAAGAGTAAGATATATTCTTATTTGGAGAAAAAACATGAAGCTACAGAAAGAAAAATGAGTCAAAATTGGAAGCCTGCAACAGAAAATTGCATGACAAAGTAAGTAAACAGTATAAAGAAACCAAACATGGCCTTTCGTGCATTTTCTAACCACAGCTTCTGTATACTAACCAAAGGTAGCATTCGGGAAAACAAATAACTACTTTAACACTTCAGTGAAAATGCCAACAAGCCCTTGTGGGATTTACGATTCTTAAATTGCCCTCTCGGTTTATTTGCGGCCTCTGACTGGTTGTCCTCTGATTATGCAGGTGAATATAATTAAAAACATCAGAGCAATAGCTAACCCTGTATTTTACAGGGACCATCGCTCTCACGCCTCACACTCACGTCAAGTAGCAAATTGCCAGAGAATGGTTATAGAGAAGAAAAACTATGCCTTGAAAGACTGAATATAGCCTTTTAAAATCCTACTTTTAAAATCTTCTAGATGTCAAAGTAAATAATTCAATTAAGCTTGTTTTTGTTTTTCTAGTCATGTGCTAAAATATGACTTTCTTCAGTTGTTTGGGAAATGAATAATATTTTCAAAAATGCTCTTGACAGCTCTGTGTTTATTCTTACATGAAAGCCTTCAAAAACAGGAGGCAGGAGGAACAAAGAGTCTTTCAGTAATAATTCATATAAAAACATCTGTCAGTCAAAATAATGTTTCTCGTCTTTAGAAATTGGACGTATCGCTCTAAAACATATTCACACGGAACCATATCTGTTTTTCTTTGTAACCGAAACCTTTTCAAAGCATAAATTTATAATTACTCTGAGCGCAATATTCAGTAAAGTGAAAGCATATAAATATTTATTGTTCTTGATTATGTGTTGCCTTCTCAGACAATCTATAACTGACATTTACAGCATCCAAGGACCCATTACGATGATGAATTGCTCTGTCTCTGAGAGAGCATTGACTGAATCGCCAGTTGGGAAAGAGGTTGATAGACTGTTTGAAATGGCACATTAAGTATACTATAAAAATCACTTCCATATGTTCTATAATGTAAGAATTGAGCAATGTTTGTAATTCCCATGAATTAAAGATGCAGGCAGCACTACTTTCCGTTGTTTTCTTGGATCTCCTGTATCACTCTACTCTTGTTTTCTGCTGTAGAGCACAGGAGACTGTGTGAGGATGAATTTCCCTACCAACATCTGGAAGCATGCTTAATGATCATTAAAAACAAGATGAACTATTCTCTAAAATGACAGGGGGAGGGGTGCACTGTGGTTTAGGTCTCACGCTCTCCTCACATACATAAGCTGCCTTTGTGACATGCTCAGTGGGAACCCCGCCTGAGACCTTTAAAATTTAATTTGGCCTTGTTCTAAATTTATAGGCGACACTAAATTTACATTCACGTCTGTGAGAATTCGGTGTTCTGAAATTTCTATCCAAGGAAGGGTTTGAGTATAGATGGAAGTCTGACAACTGGTATAAACCCCCCACTGCTGCCTTGTTAAAATGTAAAACTCTCACGAAGCTACATCTGTGGAGTTTATAACATTAAAATGCTGAAACGTGAGAGAATTTGTGATTAAACTCTGCTTTAATTTGCCTTAATTACATCTCAAAATGACTAACTGCTGCACCTAATCTCTTTTTACTTCCACTCAAAAAACAAAACAACTCATTTTAAAAGTCAAGTTTCAGCAACCGCACACTGTTTGTGGCCCATGAATAATGTGCAGGTCAAAGGTACCTATGCTAAAGGATGTTGAGTCAGTCACTCTTTTCAAATGGGAAGCCAAAACATACCCATTCAATTATTCACTCAAACTAAAAGAAAAAAGGAAAAAAAGAAAAAAAATAGTAGCTGGCTAACCATGAAAATGTTTAGCAGTGTACCTTTTGTTAAAAATAATACATTCATCTCTTATAGGTACTGACCTACAAGACACGTGTATATTTGTAGTTTTATGACTCAAAACATGCAGTTGTATTGGGTCACCATGTCAACAGTATGTACTGTAGATCTGTTAAGCTGCTGTCAATTAATCTTTGCTTTCCATCTTTCAGTGGCTTCACCAGATAAAGTAACGTTCTCAACAGAAGATATGAAGACATGTTGTCCTGAGGCGTATGCCAGGAATAAACACATTTGACAAAGCTATGCTCCTCGACCAAACCTAAAGCTCCAGTTGGAGATAACGGGTATCGTGATGGTGGTTATCAACTGTCTCCATTAAGATGGGCTCTCTGCATCAGCACGCTCATATAAAAAGGGTGGTTTCACGGGTCAGATGGCTCTACTTCTGCGCAAAATGATCTGTCTGAGTGCTGCCTACCCCAATCAAAGACATCCTTGGATGATTATGATGATAAAACAGTGATTAAAAATCTATAAAGAAGATTAAAAAAAAAGATAACATTAAAATGCAACACTGTTGTAAAAATGACAAGAGATTAATGCTACAGAAAATCCTTAATCTGTTAGTGCACAGAGCGGTAAAATAAACATTTTAATTACAGGTAATCATTTATTGCTGAGTGGGCTCCTGTTTATTTCTAAGGTGTGGCTGCACATTAGAGCTCTGAAATTTTAAACTGGAGAAATTCAGACGTTAAAGGTTAATGTCCCGTAGCCTAATAAAGGATATTACTTTAGTTAGTCAGCAGATCAAAGGGAAATTAATTTTTTGGTTGACCAGGCAGATTGGTGACCTGTCCAGGGTGTACCTGCCACTCTCCCTATGGCAGCTGGGATTGGCTCCAGCTGGATTTGGATCAACAGAAGAGGATGTGCCTTATGTACAATTCCAGCAATGTAACACAGACTAAGCAGCAGATTATAATAAGTATAAAAACATTTGTACATTTTCTGCTTCACCAAATTAATACATGAAAACGACCCATGACAATGCCACACACAGTTTGTGCATCATTCAGCGGCTTTAATGATTTGACAACGAATTTCACTTAAAACATGCTTTAAATGAAAGGATCAACGAAAATCTGGTGCTTCCAGCCAATCTTAAAACAAAATTCTGAACATAACCTTCTCCTGACCAGGTTATATGGTCAGAGTAAGTTACCATGGTGATTCAGCCAGGTAAAAATAGAGGCACTTTCATGACACAGATCCCTGTGGCTTTCAGCTTGACATAGCTTGCTAACCCACTAATCTCATTTGGTAGCACGCCCCTCTAGTGTGAAAGGAAGACAAAAAACATTTGTAATTTTTCTTTTACAAAGTATCTAAAACTATAAACATAGTATGCTTATTATACTTAGAATAGCTAAGTATACTACTATAGAGAGGGACTATGAGAGTTGTGAAAAGGATCCAAATATAGAACACCGATAACTGGCTTGCAAATGATTGGACAAAGACAAGTGATATTGCAGTGAGACAATACTGGGAATAAGGCACAGGTAAGACTATCAACAATAGTTGAAAACAATGAGGGTGGGGCCAACAATCACAGGAAAGACAAGGACAGGAAATATAACTAGGGCAAAATACATGATAACCTTTACAGTAAAACATGGGGCATGAGGACTAACACTTAACAAGAGCTGCAAAAGAATAATACATTTGGTTAAGGAGGGTTCCTAACTCAGTAGGACCCAGCCAGAAGTAATTGTCTGTCAGCCATAATAAATGAAGGTCTTTAAATGCTAAGGAAAGGTGCTTTGATGCCTCCTATATTACCCCCTTTGAGAAAAGGACACACTGGCCCATCCTTTATGAATGGAAAGGAAATAAATTTCTTTCTTTTTTGTGTGCTTTTCATTTATATCACCTGCATGAAACAACTGTGTAAGAACATACTGGTGTGAAGTCAGATTTTGTAGTCTTTAATTAATATGACAGACATCAGCTGTCACATCATTAATGAGTATAGTGTAACAACAGTTGGATTCTCTGCATAACACCCTTATTTTTCCTAAGTCTTCATGAATTCTCTTCCACATTCCTCCTAGACCTCACTGATGTTTTCCATCAGGTCTAGGTTAAGGAAAAGCAGGTAGGAGGTAAGTCGAACGTACCCATGTTGTTAAAGAGGAGAACGCAGGAAGACAAAAGCACTAACAGAGAGATGATACACAATGAGACAAGAGAAGGAAACACTGAGGGCTCTGCAAACACAAAAAAGCCATAACAATAACAAATGAAAGCTGGAACCAAAACTGAGCATTATCACAAGAACTGAAACTCCTCCTATGACTATGACACATTCATTTTTCCATTTCTGGAAGACACACTGGTCTGAGCTCACCTTCTTTTCCCAACTGTGACTATACAGATGCAATAGGCAGAAACACTGATATGCTTTGTTTGGAGTCGAGGTTTAGTTAGTTTGATCATTATGTTCAGTTTATTATTGCACTACTGCAACCTGGAACACATCCCTTCGTTCAAAGCCACTATTTAAAGTTTGTGATAACTCTGCTCAATGTGTATTTATGATGCACATCAGAAAAGTGACTTCCGGTTTCAGGACCGCATGCAGGGCAGTTTTGCTGAATGCATGATTAATGGGACCACATCAAAAACTGTCTTAACTTTTCACACATGGCTGACTGCAATGTGGCATGGTCATGCTTGACAGATTGTCAGTTTTTGAAATACAAAAGTTTATGTAGGCAGAATTTCAACTGCAGTTTTGTGTATCTGGGGCAGGGATAAAAGGCTCACCTATACCGTTTGACCATCTTGACCTCGAGATTCCACCATGGTTCTACATACATCTAGTTCGTTTTGGACATGGGATGACATGATTGAGAATGTTTGAGGAAACAAGAAAATATACTTGGTGCAGCACGCAGTAGTCCAAGATGGTGCTAAAATAATATTAATTTGGAAGGAGAATCAAAGGCGGAGCACATACCCATGCCAGTCAAATCACTGCTGACAAGTGGATTGTTGATTAGGGGGGGGGGGGGAAACATGCATAACCTACATGATTTGCCATTTTGCCTGCTTTGATCCTAGAAATGCGCTTGTCAAATTCATGCTGTGTAGAATACTGAAAACGAAGGAGGAGATTTTTAGAAGTCTGGAAAATATGTCACTTGTAGGTAATCAGTGCATGGAGGAAAATTAACCATTAGGAATACATTGTGAGCGTGTGTGAAGGGTTGGTGCTCTGCTTCGAGCCGGAATAATTACAGAAAAACTTCTACATTTGGAGGCCATGTGCACTTTGCTTGCGTCCCTGATTGAAATAAATGAGGCAAATAATTGGAAGTGCGGCCAGTTTGCTAGGGTGAGGTCTATCTCAAAGCCTTTCACAACTCAAAACAAACGACTGTATTTATACAGTTTGATTTCAGGAGATATTGCAATCAATGGAACGATTAAGATGTAACAACCTAGGCTTTAATGATTAATACTCACAACATTTGAGGGACCAGAGCCATATTACTGATTGAGTTACTCTAGATTTGCCATGTTCTAGTTTCTCTCTACTGGGCCGTGAAGTGCTACTGACATCTTCAGGAGAAATCAGGTACTGCAGGTCAGAGGAAAACGCTACGTCAGCACCGTACGACGTGGAAGATGGGGGAGGCTTGACGACGATGATACGTTATTATTCTTCAAAATAAGAGCATCAAATTACAGTATCCCTCTCAGCCTGCTTTTTGACACATAAAGTACATTTAAAAACATACATTGTGCATTTCACTTGAAGCACAGTGCTTTTAAATGGAACCTAATGTGACGCACAACAAAAATAAAAATCACGAAAACCTTTATTCCGAAGTCGTACTATTAAAGCTGCGACCTGGCTGGATGCAGGGATTTTCTGTCTGAATTCTATGGAAGCAGGTAGATGATCATGTGAACGATTCAGGATGAGTAATCATGGATGTAGTATGGGATACTAAGTAAAAACAGCGGTGTCTCCGTTTAATTTATGTTGTATTTCAAGGCTACTGCCCGCGCGACTTGTTTAGTCTTTCTGGCGACTGAAACTTGGCTCCAGTCTCAGCTACAGTGGTGAGGATTTGAAGCTAGCTGTCAGGTAGTAGCCCACTAGCAAGCCACATCAGCACCGTTGCTATTGGTCAATCACGTTAGCATCAGTGTAAGCCAGCTGTTATTCTGTGTCGATGTAGGCTAGCATTGTTCTGTTTTTCTCCCCCAGCTTTATGTGCTATTGTCTTTCTTGCAGAGATTTCATTATGGCAGACAGTATCATGAGCAAGGCTGCAACCATGGAGATCCCCATTAACAGCAATGGAGACACAGGCACTCTCCCAGAGGATGACAGTCTGGAGCAGGTCAGTGATGCTTCATCTCACCTCACTCACTGTGGAAATGAATAATGCTATTTTGCTTATAACAGTATCTAGTTTCCCTAAATTTTGCGTGATTGTACAGTTCATGGCTGGTTAGGCCAAATGTTACCCTACCATGTAAAGGCCTGTAGCTAGGGACAGTAGATGTGTACCTCCAACCCGATAACGTTGAATCGTTCAGAGCACCTACAGGAGGAAACTGTGACATAAATGAGCGTTTGCATGACAAACTGTCAGTAAAATTAAAAGGTTGGTGCACCATTTGTAAAGCCCATTGGGATTAAGAAAGCTACACCAGCAATGACATTAGTAGCATTAGAATAAGCAATACTGAGGCCTCTATAATGAAATGTATGACTACTACAAGTAATATTATTATTTTTAGCTCATAATCAAATGTTTTGTATGTTATCTGTCTGCACGTCAGCTTTACAAAAAATAGATTCTGTTCATTTTAACTAAAAGTTATGGATGACATACATTTATGTTTATGTTTAAGATTACTGCTTTGTGGGTCTGACCAAGATAAATAAAATTACATTGTTTCATAAAATGATCAAGTGTGCTCAGCATTTTTGTGCACCTTAACATCCATGCAGATACTTTGAAAAAGCTAATAAATTGTGTTTATCTGTTTTAACTCAGGATCTGCAGCAGGTGATGGTGTCTGGACCCAACTTGAATGAAACCAGTATTGTCTCTGGAGGTTATGGAGGACCTGCAGGGGGCATCATCCCAACCAGCAGTATCAAAGGTACTTTTAGCAAACCATGCTTCCATTCTCTGCAGGTATTGCTTTGTTGTTTATTCTTCTAAGTAATATCTGCAGGGATATTACAAATTTAAAGGTGCATTAAGTACAAGTTGCTGTTCAGTAAGTAATTTTCATGCTAAAACGCACACATCAGTTGAACAGGATTTTTAATAAGTACAGTTGACCCGGCAACTCCTTTTCCAGGGGCTGACAGACACAAATACCCTTAAAGATATTTTGTTTCACGATGTTCTGGCTGTTGTTAGATAAAGGCTGTGTCAGAGATCAGTGCTTGTACTGTCTTTCAGTTACTGAAAGAGGTTGATACTTAGTGCATCTTTTAAGAAACAATAGCAGGAGCTTTTCTTTGTGTGTCACAAGAGAGCTGCTGACCTGCAGTCTCCTGGTTTATGTCACAAACATCCATATTCCTTAGGACCCGCAGTTTACTTCAACCCCGAGTATCTGGACAGAAGACAAGCCCCTGCACCAGGACCAGGTGGCTGTGTATTCTAATAACCCCTTTCTTTCTTATTTAACCTTGATATGTTGGTCTTATTTGCCCCCTTGTAAGAGGTTTTGAGGCTTGATGAGCGGACTTGTATGTAACCTTGCTTGTACCTACCGAACTCTGCCACTGAACAGCTTCAGCAAGAAGTAATGTTTTGGCACCTTTCAAAAATAGGAATGAACTAACCAGATATTACAGGGCTGTCACATTCAATGTTGTGTTGATGTCTAAAAAAAAATCTGTTCTGTTCTGTACTTTGAAATGCACTTTGACCATTTTGCCAGTACTTGCATCTCATCCCATGAATTCCATTTTCATCTTCTTTTTTTAATGCTTTTATTGTGCATGTGAAGCCTGCCTGGTGGATTATTATTTACTTCAAAACCCCTCTAACCCTGCTCTTTATGTGTCCTCCACTGCAGAGCATAACAGTTTTTAAGCTCCTTTTGGACTTTCACTCCTTTTCCGTGGGTGGCTTCATGTCTGAATGCACAGCGTATAGCAGCGCACTTTCTCCATGATCATTTACAAATCAAAGAAAGTGCACAGATTTACACGTTGTGTGAATGCAGTATGTCACATTTCATGACTTAAGTACCACTGACACAGGATTGATCTGGATATAAGAGCATTGTGTAACATAATATCCAGTCCAGTTACCATGGTTATTTCTACAAATATTGTGGGAATGCTTGAAGATTCACACAGAAGCTACCTATGTCTGAATGACTGAATTACTTCAACAGATTAATGAAGCCAGCAATTCTACAAATCCCATGTCAGAAAGGGGCTTCGGTCTTCATGCTCTGCTGTTCTGCGGCATATCTCACTCCCAAGCTGCTCTGGCATGTTTCACTACAGTCATTTTTACATGTCTTCCTCTCATTCTTACTCTATATCACCGGCATGTTCATTTCAGACATTCGCATGAAATCCAGGGGTGTTAACTTGCCTAAAAGTCAATCTGCAGCAAGTCGACTTGCCCACCACACAGAGCAGCATCCAGGTATCACCATGCTCATCACCCTGTCCACACTGTCCTCACTTATTTTCTGTAAACCACTGCCTTAAAAACTTCTCCTCATAGAAGAAGCTCCAGTACTGTGTACACTGTGTGTTTATTTCTAGCTTTTATGTTCTTTTTAGGGTCGTCGAACCATAACACAAATTCAACTGAAGAAGTTTCTCGTGGTGTAGCAGTGGAGAAACTGGACAGTGTGAAGAAATGGGGCATAAACACGTACAAGGTATTCTGCACTATGTGTGCATGCTGTGTTTTTAAAATGGAATAGATATGCTTGGATATGTCTGTGTTCCAAAGACTACATCAGGTTGCGTTGACACCGTGTGCTGTTCTCTGTTCATATTCATTGCGCAGTGTACAAAGCAGATGTTCTCAGAAAAGTTTGGCCGAGGCTCACGGACAGTAGACCTGGAACTTGAGGCTCAGATTGACGTGTTAAGAGACACGAAGAGCAAGTATGAAAACATCCTAAGACTGGCCACCGCTCTCACCGATCACTTTCAAAGAATTGTGCAGACGCAGCAGGCTCTAGGAGATGCCTTCACTGACCTCAGCCAGAAGTCCCCAGAGTTGCAGGTATAGTATTGCAGAATCTCCCCATATGACATGTCATGACATTGGCAGGTAAAACCTCTGTATTTCTCTGCAGGATGAGTTTGGGTATAATGCAGAAACACAAAAGCTGTTGTGTAAGAATGGCGAGGCTCTGCTTGGTGCCATCAACTTCTTCGTATCCAGTGTCAACACACTGGTCAACAAAACAATGGAAGATACTTTGATGACGATTAAGCAGTACGAAAATGCAAGGTATTGAACTACTAAGATGTACAACCATTAAGTGGTTAAACTTAATGGTTGCCTAGAAAATAACTCAGTCTTGTGTTTGTGTTCAGACTTGAGTTTGATGCCTATCGCTCTGATCTGGAGGAACTGAGTTTGGGACCAAGGGATGCAGCTGGCGTGGTTCGCATTGAGATGGCTCAGCATGAGTACCAGATCCACAGAGACAAATATGAAAGGCTGCGTAGTGATGTCACCATCAAGCTTAAATTCCTGGAAGAAAACAAGGTTCAGATTACAGTCTAGTTTTATTCTTGAAATCCCTGCATGTTTAAAGAGTGCAGTCCTCTGAATTATTATTCTTTTTAGCTCTAGTAGTGAAAGATAGTGATATAAGTATAACTTCTTCACTTTTTTGGGCAAAGTTGGCACTTTTTTTCCCCCTCAGATTTCCTCGTTACACTGCACATGCAGGTTTTATGTCCCAGACCATTTCAATTAATTTGGGTATTTTTTTTTTAAGTCATTATCTAAAGAAGTGCTTAAAGCATTTCAAGATCACTGCTGAATAGCAAGCCTTGCTTCTAGGAGATAATCCCAGTGTCCACACTCAGAGACTTACCAACTTTGTGGCACATTTGTGCTAAAGCCTTTGAGGGCTTAAGGCTGCCCCACTGTCAAATCAAGCGCATGAGGGCTCTCTGGCAGATTTCTTGAGGTCTTATGCATACTTTCTGAATTTCTGCAGACTATACCTAAGGGTACCTTTAGGTTAAACTTAAAAAGAAAAGTATGAGGAAACAACAAACAGACACACAGGACCAGGCAACCCAAAGGTTGCAATAATATTTAGATTTAAATCAGGGCAGTACAACCTCTCCTTTATTGCACACAAATTTAATTCATTAATCTTTTTTATAGTGTTTAAAATGCTGTCCCATTCCTTTTTTCATACCATTTTTATTCCTTGTGAAATTACACACTCAGGCTCTGCAGTTTTGCTTGCAGGTGATGACATTTACATTTTTGAGGGTTGAATACTTAGGAAGGGTACAGGGACTGGTTTTGGCTCCAGTGATTTTTACCTCCAATCATGCAGCATTGACATCACATCATGACATCAGTGTTGTTGACATCATTGTGGTTTCACATGAAGCAAAGCCTAGATTAAACCACACCCAAAGTCAGGGTTTATTCATGGATGATGTGGTTTTGAAACAGGCTAGGCACTTGCAAACATTAAGGGCACAAACAACTGCCTTTAGCAGTATGATATGCCTCCTTAAAAACAGCTGGTCGTAATAGTTTTGAGATGGTCATTCTGAACGTGGGAAAAAAAACACAAAAAAACCCCAATCATATTTAAAATATAATACTAAAATACTGTGTCTTGCCAATGCCTCTTCTAAGTTGCTTGAAGGATACCCATGTTACTGTGTTGAGTGAGCACAGTGTTGAATATAACTGCTATCATTATACAGCAAAAAGAAGGAATCTTTTGCATTTCTGCTACTTTCAAGGTAAAACCTCAATTAGAACTTATATTAGCAGAAAAAAGAGCTGCCCTTGCCGAGAGACTTAATCTCTCTAGTGTGTGCCTGCATCTGCCCAGGGGCCTCCTCTTGACAGGAATGACTAAAGCATCTCAACTATGAGATGTCCTAGTTGGATGCCCAAACGTCCTTAACTGGCTCCTTACTTGGAGGAGTGAAAGTAAAGCAAAGTAAAATTGAATATATAGCACCTTTAAAGATAAATATCACAAAGTGCTTCATCACAAAAACATAAAGTAAGTTTAAAAATGAGTTTTTAGCTGCTTTTTAAAAGAGACCACAGAGTCCACAGATCTTAAGCTCAGTGGGAGAGAGTTCCCAGTGTCTGGGGAACACTGCTGAAAAACCTCAGTCGCCTTTAGTTCTCAGTCTTTTGTGAAGCAAAACCAATAGACCCTGATCACATGACCTCAGAGACCTGCTGGTGATGTATGAATGTAAAATTTGACTCATGTACACTGATGCTTGATCATGCAGAGCTCTAAAAGTCAGCGCTAGAATCTTAAAGCGCACTCTGAAGGTTAATGGCGAGCCAGTACAACTGAATTAGTATCAGTGTGACATTTGAGTACTTGGAAGACTCAGTCAGCAGTGTTGTAGCTGCATGCTGAGCAAGCTGCAGACATCTCCGGGAAGATTTGTTGAAACAAGTAAACACCGAATTGCAAAAATCTAAAAGTGATGAAATAAAGGCATGAGTATGAATTTCCAGTTTAGAGCCTGAACGACTGAAACTCACCTGGGAAATTTTTCTCAACTGGTAAAAACAAGAGCGAACCACGTCAGCTTCCAGGGACAAAGCTGAGTCAAAAATGACCTCAAGGTTCCTGATGGAAGATTTATCAGATGTGACAAGGGGACCTAGAATCTCCATTACCTTAAGCACAGATCTGACAGGGGCACAAACAAGGACTTCTGTTTCCTCTTCAGTAAGCTGGAGAAAATTGCCATCCATCCAACCTTTAATACAGTCTAATCATTTATGCAAGATGTCTAAGTCACAGTAGAAACATCTTGGGCTTAGAAGAGATATTTAACTGAAAGTCATTTGTGTAGCAGTGACAATAAATGTCATTTAAAAGTGCTCAAAATATGCTGAAGATGGAACAGATAGACAAAATAAGAGCTCCATAACAGAACCTCGTGACACACAGTAGACAAGAGAAGTGGAGAATCATGTCATGGTCAGCAGTATCAAAGGCAGAGGTCAGGTCCAGCATCAGCAAAACAACATTCTCCTGCATCGCTTTGTATAGAAATGTCACTGGAGACTAAAGAGAGCTGTTTTGGTGGAATGAGCTCTATGAAAGCCAGATTTAAATGTACCAAGAATGCTGCATTTGTCTAAAAGAGATGTATGCTACTTGGTCTCAACCTTTTCTAAACTGCTACCAATAAACAGTCATTTTTAGATTGGTGTATAACTTTGAGGATGAGAAGAGTCAATTTTTTATTTTATTTTTATTTTTTTTAAGAGATTGAATGGCATCTTTCTTAAAATAAGCAGAGACTCAGCCGAAGAGCAGTGGAGCACTAGTTATATAGAGCACACGGGGGCCGATAGACTGAAAGACAGTTTTGAACAAAGATGCAGGTAAAATGTTGAGGATGCTTCGAATCAGCTACTATAAATAGTGGCTCAAATTAGTGACCCATATTTTAGAACCCAGCAACTCTCCAGAAGAAGCTAATTTCTGCTACTTGTATTCACAGTCTCCCTCTTTCAGTCAATACTCCGAGGTTGGGTCCCTAGGTAAGGGTGGAAATGCACATCGATAGCTTTGCTTTCACACTTAGATCTCTCTTTACCACAACAGACTAATACAGCGTCAATCTCCTGCACTACTCTTTCCTCACTCATGAACAAGACTCCAAGATACTTAAAACCACAGGGCCTGGATGGGCACAGCCCAAAAGCAGTACATCAGCAATCCCTCCTGTGGGGCCATCACTTGCAGAAAGGGGCTGTAGGAGTTCGGTGTTTTGTGGATCAGACAGTAGTTGTGGTGAAGGTCCTGGCACTCTGATCCCTGGTTAATAAATCTGGCTTTAGGAAAATGAAATGTCACTCATGACAAGAACTGTTAAAAAAACATGGAAATTCTTGCCAGATTAATGTAAAATAGCAAATAAATTCAAGTTAAACTTAAGATAGTATTTTCTGAGATCTTTAAAACGGCCTGCTTGACTCCTGAGAATAGGCTTCAGAGGAATGTGCAAGTTATTTTTAGGAATGTATTCCGAGCAGTTGGTGATCCAAATAAATGTCTGCAGGCTGTGCTTTCATGTAAACACCTGAAACCATGTTTGTAATGTCATTTTCTCTCCTCTCTTTTCTTCTAGGTGAAGGTGATGCACAAGCAGCTGCTTCTCTTCCATAATGCCATCTCCGCTTATTTTGCTGGCAACCAGCAGCAGTTAGAACAAACTCTTATACAGTTCAATGTAAAGTTAAAGCCCCCAGGATCAGATAAGCCATCGTGGCTGGAGGAGCAGTAATATGCATCCAGGGTTCAGCATTTTGACATGTACAGTTTCATGCTGGCATTGTGGTTAGATGGCGAATTTAAATGGATAAAGGAGTATATTGTAGAATAAGTAGCAGCCAGATATAGCTCTTTTGTAATGTTTTTCAGTATGATTTATTACATAGATGGACAACTTTTTAAGTTGTTCTTATGTTGTTTTATGTTAAATCACAAAATTACCCCATGTTATTTTCTTACTCTTTAGTTAGCACAATCATTTCCATCTCTTATATATGTACAGGATAGTCAACTATTGTCGAGATTCTCCTTTGCAGTTTGCACATGCATTATTTTGATGTATTTGTATTGTTGTGTAAGGTTCCCTTTTAATATTTCAGTGTACATCAAATAGGAGGAATTCTTAAAAAAAAAATAGCAAGTCAGCAGGGTACTGCTACAATGTTCAGAAATTATATTTATTTTCCTTATGCACATGTGATCATGAGATCAATTTTAACACTTTTGAGTCAAACACATCAGAATATAGATTCATTTTTAAAATTGCCCCACTATGTTTCTACTGTCACTGTTAAAATCCCTGCCTGAATGGTCAGTTTACAGTTTCTGTAGAAGGGGAATATATATACAGTAAATATATATATATATATTTAGCAAACACGATTTTTCTCTAACCTAATATACAGTCATAATTATTTTACACCTAAATTTTGGATACAGTGTTAGATCAAGTCCAGCACCATTGCAACTATCTGTCTTTTTTACTCTGGAGTTTACACATGGAAACAAGCCTGAACAAACATGACATTTGTGTTTAACAGCAAATCCCCATCAATTCCTAATCTAATCAGATCTCAACAATCATAAAGAAATCCGTATCAAAACATGGCACGCAGCCAGTGTTGCAGTGACTGTAGGAGCTGGCATTGTGCAACTGCAAAACTTCCTTTTGAAATACTAAATGGGAATAGTGGATCAAGGTGCACTTTAGGTTACAGTACAAGTGTCAGCGTCATCAAAAACAGAATGTATGAGTTCATTTGTTATAGTTTGCGTTATTTATTTACCTGTTTGTAACATAATTTGTATGTTACTTAGATTGTTTTAGTCAGCTGATTGTCTTTATCTTCTGCAAATCCAATAAAGTCTGCTGGATGTTTTGTTTCACTTAGATGTGCTTTCGACACAGGGGCTGTCAGTTTCGTATGGTTACAGTTCACAGTATGTATGTAAAGAAAACTCACAATATTCAGTATGTAATTTTAATTATGTACATGATAAAATATATCTGCAACATGCTTTCAGTGGATTACCTTATTTCTTATTCCTTAAAATACACCTTTTTTTTTTTCCTGAAAGTTTGCTTAAGGTTTTTGATGTTGGCTTAAAAGAATGAGACAGGGCGACCAGAAGTAGCCTAAAGAAACTGAATGTTTTCTTTGAGGTGGTGTATGCAGTGAATAAAGCCATCAATCTGTCAATATTAGAATCACAGACATGATTGCTTTTTCAAGCTTCTCTGCCATTAATACAAATAGATTTTTAATGGTCACAGTGCTCTCAGATAAAATCAGAATAAGAGATTAAGGTTAAGAGATTAGATTATAACACACTCTTATCTAATCTTACCTTTATAAATTATATAATATGATAGTTTGTTGTGGTCACACATTTGGTCTTGTAATTAAGTCTTAAATATATTCTTTACTGTCAGTCCCTTCAGACTTCCCTCAGTATCGCTTTCACTTCCTGCTTAAAATCTTATTTTATCCCAAAGGTCATTTTCCATTGGAAAAGGCAAACAACATGCAAGTTTTCCTCAGTATCTGAGAAAATCCCATGGCTTGCATACTAACACTGTTTAACGCATTGCAGACAATTTGCGGGATGATTTGAAGTATCGATCTTGAAAAATGTTTATGTCAATTTTCTATCATAATATGACTTACAGTCCTGTTTTATTTATTTTTTTTATTATTTATTTATTTTTTGCCTGTCCCGTTTGGCTCTTTTGCCATCAGAATTATTGTCTAAAGGCAAAGAAAGATGCCCAACGGATTTACTTTACCAAATTGACCATCCCAGCCTTGCCATAATGGTCCATTTGATTCACCTTTTATTGTGTATTTTATTTTCACTTGTTGAATACGGGACAGACTTGACTGGGGGAAAGAAGGGGAAAAAGAGGGAAAGAGAAACAGCTGAGAAGAGGGACGGGGGAGAAGGGCAAAAAACAAAAACCAACAGAACGGGCAGAAAAAAAAAAGAGAGAAAAAAATGCATATATCGATCACCTGGATCACCTGTTGAGAAAGAAAAAAGAAAACAAGCAGAAGAGAACAAGAGTAATAGAATTAACAACATCACAATGATATATGGGAATATGACAGTAAATACTAAATATTAAACATTATTGTGCAGCACATAAGATCAACAGAACACAGTGTGCTTTGAGGTAGGAGCCAAAAAGGGTGTAGTTTGTGGGTGTGATCACCCATGTGTACACCTGTGAGCATGGACGCGCTTGTTTTTTTAAAAGGTTCCTTCATGTAATGATCTGCTAGAGGGTGTGGGGGGCCACAGCCCCGTCCTCCAGGGCATGAAGCAGGTATGGAGGAGATCAAAACTCCAGACATCCAGAGGCCCCCAGAACACAAGAGACCAAGGAAGACTAACAGAGGGGCAGCCGCGCCACTGTCCCAGAAAGAGTTGAGGAGAGTCCCAGATGAGGGCTCACCCAGCAGCCGCGGAGCAGAAGCCAGGGGGAGTTGCAGTGACGCGCCCGTGAGCTCCGCCGGCAGCCAGCTGTGCCTGAGTGACCGAGCCCCAGGCCGAGAGGCCGGGGGCACCCCACCTCCGAAGTGGCCCGAGCAAGCCCCAGGCTCCAGGCCCCGATAAGCGGCCGCCAAGGAGTGAACCGGTGTGTACCTGGACGCCCACCCCCAGACACAAAGAACCACCAACGCACCGATGTCTGAGGGAGTCCGCCACTGGCAGGGGAAGTGGTGGTGGGGGGAGATAGGTCTCCAAACCTTGCAGTCCTGTTTTATTAATGGGACTGAAGTTTTTAAGTACCGAGTCCCCAGCTCAGGGGTCCGATTGCGTTGTACGGATTTCCTTATATGGTCATCAGAGCTCAAACTGAGGCATGTATTCGAGGGCGAAATCCTGTGGGATTTTGATAAATATACACCACGTAGAAAAAACAGTCGACTTAATTTGTATTAGTGGTGTTAAATGTACTCTATTACACAAAAACAAATACACATTCTGGGCTTGTGACTGGTGAGCAATCCGTTATCGTTATCTGATAACGAGCATCTACGGAGCAAGGTTCAAGCAGTTTACCAAGAAGAAATGTTGGTGCTGGTCTCGGTCAAAATATGTACAGACAAATGTGAGAATTTAAGTTTTTCCTTTGCATTAAAATGTGAAATTATGCTAAAAAAAAAATGGAGTGGGGTGGGGGGGTGGGGGGGGGGTTGCGACTCCATCAAAGCGGCGAGTTATGTTTGCGGAAGTCAAACGACACGCAGCCAATCAGAGCTGGACTTATTATACCGCTTACCTTTGTGAGAGAACTCCCATAATATAGAGTTAAAGCCTGAATATTAGTTGAAAATTAATATATATAATGAATTCAAATCAATGACGGTCTCACCGCAGGAATATTTACTAAAGTATATAACATTTAATTTATTTTTAATTAAGTTGATAATGTATTTATTACATTTTAAATATGTTCAATGGGTTTTCTCTCTGAGTCAGAATATTTGTCATTCTAGTTGACCGCTTACTCACGCAACTCATTGACAGATGGATAGAAACGCAGCGCCTCCCCAAACTCCAAAGGGAAAAGAAAGAGAGAGAGAGAGAAAGAAATAAGCCAATCCCAGAGTGCCTGGGAAGGTGTGGGCTGTCATGGATTTTAAGTGAGTTCACCTGGGCGTGTCATTTACACACAGGTAGTTTCGACACTCTATCCAGGCTGATGTCACTCTTTACTTTTGAAATTTCAGCAAGAGGGCCATAAGAAAAGAAACAAAAAGGGAAGCGGAGTAATGGGACTTGTGCTGAGTCCAACACAAAGGTGAGTTGACTTTTCATTTCTTTCTCTCCGGTCTTTAACTAAAAATAATGCTAAGTGTTTGAACAAACATTGGTTTTAGTAGTTTACCGATCACGGTGGACAAGCATAGCTCTGTACTGGATAAAACACCAGGAGCGTTTAGATCTCCTAAAGTGACTGTTATGGCAGATTTAAAGTAGCCTCTATGCGTTTCCAAAGTGGATCATGAATTATTATAGTGTTTGCACAAGTTTCAGGAAACTTTTTATGAAAATAATCGGCGGCATCACTCCCATAATTAATCTTATGTACAGTAAAGAAAGTAAATTCTGTACTCTGTGCTAAACAAAGCTGCTCACTGTTGTAGAGTGTATGAAGATCTGTAGCTTATGTGTCCCCACCCTGCTTTGTTTCTTTCAGTCGGAATGCATCATCCTAACTGACAACACTTTGAACAAGTCACTCCAGGACTGACTCTTGCACCGCATTCCTGTAAAAACGACCAGAATCGCTTCTACATTCACTGCATTCCAATATATGCTGAAATTCAGCTTTTATGCATGAATATGAGTGTGGATGCATTCAAAACCTGCTGAGAGGTTCTTATTAAAAGATGCAGCCAGGAGGTCCTCCTGCACCCCCACCTCCACCCCCACCCCCACCACCTCCACTTCCTCCGCCACCACCTCCTCCACCTCCATCCCTACATGGCCTGGGTCCAATTTCAAGGTTGGAGCACCGGCGCTCCAAGATGCGCAACTTCAACTGGGAGACCCTACCCAAACACACAGTTATAGGAAAGCACAACATCTGGACAGCAGATAAGACTGATGGGGAATATGAGCTGGACACTGATCATATGGAGGAGCTGTTCAGCCACAAGCAGGCCCAGCAGCAAATCAAAGCTCTGAACCGTCAGAGTCTGAGGGGCCTGCCAAGTTCTGCCACAGCAGGGGAAATGGTGAGTGCAGCTAGCCAGGCTATAAATGTGTCACTATCACCCGTTCATGTAGTGGAACTTTGACCCCCAAGGTTTGTACAATAGATTGAAAGGTTTTATATTCTTTCCTGTTTATTGCTGAGGTATGGAAGCAAGTTCTTTTGACCTGAATTAACCCCCCCCCCCCCCCCCCCCAAGCTTACATATAAGAAAAAACAGACGTCCCTGCAATGTTTTCCTCTCCTAACATTTAAAACCAGAGTGACCGAAGTGGTGATTTTATGAACTGGGAATATAGTGATACTATAGGAACTTTATTACCCTTTATGTGAAACTTAAAATTGCAATTTACATTTGCTTATTTTACAATTTACATTTTATAGGCCCAACTTTGCAATATATAAATACAACAAATGACAACAATAGTATAATGTTTCTGTCAGAAACATTATGTAATGATGTAAAATCACTCAGTACAAGGGTGGAGTATTATTATTTTCATTTGTTTGCTGAAGGAAGGTCTAATTGTGTTCTCACTGACATCACTCTGTTGTCCATGCTCTGTATTTAAGCTACCGTCCCTAATAAACACCACTAGGCACATTTACTTAATGAAGTGTAGATCAATCATGATTTGACTAACAACACATTTTAACTTTTTACTTTGACCTTTCACCTAGAATTTTGTAAGAGAAATGGTGAAAAGGTGCAAAAACTGCATCTTTGCCTGGAATGTTCAATACAATCAACTCAAAGAATTCTTAACCTTTGGATTCGACTGTCTCTTTGGAAAGTTGAGATGTCTGTGATACGAAAGACAGAGCTCAAGTCAACAATGAAACCGTTTTAGCAGCTAACAAGCAGATTTTAATCCGGTCTCTGTTCTCCTTTCCCCCCCAGATTTCTGTCCTCAGCTCCAAGAGGAGCATGAACATTGGAATTTTCCTAAAGCAATTCAAGCGGTGAGTCAGTGGTAGCACTGTGAAGGTGTGAGTATTTTGCACAATAATCTTTCCATGTTACACTGTACTGAGGACAAGGTGAGGCAGGCATATTTGTATGCAATAAGACTGCATCATACTCACAAAATCTCTGAAAGCCGACATGTCCTGGCAGGTCTGATCTATACTAGACTGTTCTACAGCTCTAACAGGTTATCTCCCTGATGTAACTTACAGATACACTTTTGCGAGGTATTGTAAATCTATTGCCTAAAGCTAGTTGTCATAAACAACAGATCTTAAAAGGAATGAAAACAATCCTGTTACTGTTAACATCCGTAAAATGTTTGTGATCAAACTACTGTGTCACCAGCAAAACAAGAGAACAACATATGGATACATTAATCTAACTACTTTTTTCTTTCTCATGCTGTTACCAAATATGTTTTTCTGCAATCTGAGCACATTTCCATTCCATCATTTTCATGTCCTGCACAGCATGTATTTTTCTGAGGGTTGAAATAAAGTGATTAGAGCAGGTAGAGGCTTGTATGTGTCAGCAGCTTTTTTTTTTCCAAGTTTTTTTTACCAAGCATAGAAAAGTGTGATATGAAAGCAGACACTCAGAACTAATGAGATATTTCAAAGCAACAGTAAAAACATAATTAAAGATAACTGATTCGCTTGACCTCTATTACAGGTCTATAAAGGACATGATTGAGGATATCAAATCAGGAAATGGCCTGGGCTTTGGTACTGGAAAACTGCAGGAATTATGCAAGATGCTTCCGGATGAAGGGGAGGTACTGTAGTTGCTTTTTGTTTTTGTTTTTTTAAACATGTCTATTGCGTCATGTGATTCTAAACCTTTGTTTATTTACTTTGCAAATACATAATCAGATTTTCTGATTTCACAAATGCAGGTAAAGCAGCTGGTTAATTTCAAAGGTGACATGTCTGCTCTCCCTGAAGCAGATCAATTTATGTTACTGTTGGTCAAGATCCCCAGGTAAGCCACCTGAGTGTAATTCAATGAAAATCACATGTTAAATGTCAGTGGTGATAATGATGGAAACATTTTGTCTTTTAGCTATGAAGAGCGTTTGAGCTGCTTGGTGCTGAAGGAGGAATTTTTTCCCCTTATGGATGAAGTAAAAGAATTCATCTGTACTTTGACCACTGCTGGAAGGGGTAATGTCTGCATTCCTTGAGTTTGAAACATGAGACCCATTAAAGCAGAGTTGTACGCCCATTTGGAGTTGGAGTTAACAATATATGTTTTCTTTTAGAGCTGCTAGATTGCGATAATCTTCATGCTGTCATTCGCCTGGTCCTTAAGACTGGAAATTACATGAATGCTGTGAGTATATAATGATTGTGTTTGTGGAGTCTTGGATGACTTTTCTTTGTATTTATATTTGTTTGATCTAAATATGTTTATCTGATCATAGGGCGGCTACGCGGGCAATGCAGTTGGCTTCAAAATGTCTTCTCTGTTGAAACTAGTGGATACCAAAGCAAACAAACCTGGAATGAATCTTATGCACTATGTTGTGATGGCAAGTGGCTTTTACTTGTTTGAGAAGTCTGTGTTTCTCACCTTAAGATGAAGTTGCATAATTAGATTTTCAACAAACTTTCTAATTCATCACAGCAAGCTCAGAAGGTGGACACAGCACTGCTTAAATTTCCAGAACAGCTCAAACACATTGAAGCTGCAGCAAGGTAAGCAATACCTTTTTAAAAGCCATATAGGAGTGTCTTGTATGGCTTTTTTCTTCTTGTATTGCTGTATCATCAGAATAAGAGAAGAAATGCTTTCAAAAATTCTTTTAGAATACATCAAGGTGACATTGAAGGGGAGTATCGAAAGCAAATAAAGAAAGTGCAAGATGCCAATGCAAACACTTTAAAGCAGGAAGACCTAAAGGCACAGATGGAGGATTTTCTAATGGTGGGTGATTCGTTACTTGGTCCAGTTTGTGTGAATTTTAATAGAGAGTATATGCTCTAATGTTTTGGTTTTGGCTCCAATTAGGAAGCGGAGGTTTGCTTGAAAGAAGTAGAAACTGATCTTCAGGAGTTGCAGTCTGTAAGTGACAGAGTGGCACAGTACTTCTGTGAGGATGCCAAGAATTTTAAACTGGAAGAGTGTTGCTCCATTTTCAAC
This sequence comes from Copadichromis virginalis, assembly GCF_057382275.1. Taxonomy (NCBI): domain Eukaryota; kingdom Metazoa; phylum Chordata; class Actinopteri; order Cichliformes; family Cichlidae; genus Copadichromis; species Copadichromis virginalis. The sequence continues at coordinate 34,487,277 of NC_140631.1, read as the reverse complement.
TCCTTTTGTGAAAGATTTTTGCGAGCTATGCAGGTAATATACGCGCTATATGTGCTGGCATATTCCTATACTGAGATAAAAGAAAAATTAAAGGGTTTGAACTGAGATTTTTTTTTTTCCTGCAGGAAAACAAAGCTAGAGAGACTGCAGAGGTGAAACGGAGACACAGAGACAGACTGGAAATTGCAGCCAAGCGGAGATCCACAGCTACCTGCTCCAGTAGAGATAAGGAAATGGATAGTGTTGCATTAGAATCTGTGCTACAAAACTTTGTCATCAAACGTGGTTCTAGGAGAAGAGCAGAAAAGCCCTCATCGACTCGTGGAAGCCCAACTAATGGTAGTCCCAATAACGGGAGCCTTTCAGAAATTACTTCTCAGGAAACCCTTCCCCCAGTAAATCAAAAGCTTCAAGCCTCAGTTAGAGCTAAGGACATGGGCAGAAAAGAGTGGAGTTCAGCAGTTGAACTCACTGCGAACTTACGGAACTCGCACAAAGCCCAGTCAGACATCGAGGACACAATGGCAGAGAGTGAAAATTCTAATGAAGAAGAGATGAAAACTTCCAAAGAAGAGGACTCTAGAGGACTTAGGAACCCTTTCAAAAGGACTGTTAGACTTATGACCACAGTTAGATCTTTTGATGATAATGAGGAAGATCTGCAAGATAATAATGAGGAGGAGGCCCAACAGCTGCGTGAAGCATCTAAAAAAGTTTTGCGTTTTCAGAACAGCCGTGGCAGCGTCTCATCTGGGGACTACTCTCTGGAAAATCAGAAGTCTCCTCCTCCAAATGCGCCCATACGCCGTCAGCGCACATTTGATGAGGAAGCGGATAGGTATCCTGATGACCCCAGCAATGAGGATTTGCTTCAAGTTTTGCTCAAACCTCAACCTTCCCCTAAACGTAACCTTGGACGCCGCCATACGCTGCCTACTAAAGTCCCAAAAACCGAGGCAGGGGAAAGTAATCGGTGGACTGAACTGCCCGTCAGAACTCCAAATCATGTGGCTAAAGAAAAAGGGACGATGCCAGAGCGAGAGGGCGCCGGACACCCTCCCTCCAAACCAGTGTTTGATTATACTGACATTTCTCACAACTTAAAACAATCAGGTGCTGAAGACACAAATGACACATCAGCAGAAAACACAATCAAGCCACCTGTTTCCTCAGCTCCTGTCATGCAGCCCACAGACAACGATGTACAGATAACTAGTGACACTGTTCCAGCAAGCAGCAAGCCTGTGGTGTTCAAAACTGAGACCACTGGACTATTTTTTAGTTTTTTAAAACGCCTCGGCGATATGAGCAAACTACAGAGCAGCAAGGACACTGTAAATAAGCCCACAGGCTCTGGTGTTTAGCCTTTGGGATATATTTTTACATGTATAAAAGATAATTTATCTAATTTAATGTTAATTGCAATTAATTCATGATGACAACAAAGTGTTAAGATTGTTCTATTTTGGTAGTTTTTCCTAAATTGTGAATATATTCAAGAAAGCTTTAAGCAAGTGAGGAAGGTTTCTTTGTTTAGGAGAAGGCATTTTGTATGTTGTACCACTAGATGGCAAAATATAGTTGGCTTAAAGTGGAGGTTTTCTGGTTGATGTAGAAAGATGGGCACATTCATTGTATTTGCATTTATATCCATATCCAATAAGACTATTTTGACTAAACTGTTCTCAAAAATGGGATAAATGGTTTAATGCCTACAGTGTGTGAACTTTGGAAGGATTGACGTGCAAAACGTGCAGAAGGTACTGAGAAGGTGGAGAGAGACGGAAAGAGAGGGAGGGAGACACACCAATGACTGTTTTCTAGTCATTGAGAGAGAGAGAGAGAGAATAAAATGGCTCAGAGGCTGTATTTAAATCCTGGTTAGATGTTTTTGTTTTTAAACTACGCGTGCTTGTAATGCATGCTTAAATACAGTATTTCCTTTTTTTGTTTTGGTTTTTAACTGCGTATATTTGTATTGCTCTGTTTTCAACTCTTTTTGTGAAACATTCTTGTAATTCTTTTTTTTCCACATTATCACAGAAGCATGTCAAAAATGCAGAAGAGTGTGGTTGCTTTGAGGGTCTTACTCAATTCAGCCATTGTTTGATCTTAAATGGGTCAGTGTTACAAAGGCAGCCTGTATTTGAGCAGAGCTGAACTATGAAAAGTCCAAATGAAGGGCGTTGATCCCAAATTAACTTAAGACATCACCACAGGTGAAGGCCCAGTACCTGGTGGCTGACAATGGTGGTACATTTCACTTATGGAAGACCCTCAGTACTTTCATTTTGTGGGAGCAGAGGCATTGGGTCAAAGAGGCCACAGCTTGTACCATAACATTAGACCTTGTTTATTCAACTACCGGCAACCAGTGCTCTGCAGTTGATGCCAGAGTTGCATTAATTAGGTTTTTGGTACTCTGTCAGGCTGTCTGACTTGAAATAATGAAGTAATAAAAACAGCCTCTTCTATATACACAGACTGGTGTATTTCAAATGTTTTTGTTTTTTATAATTCTCTATGATAAAATATTTATAAGGCTAGCATGCATGGATATGGTAAAGGGTCAGTGATAAATATGTTTCAGTACAAGACTCAAACCAGGCAACTATATTTATACTCCATTTATGTTTACAAACAAATAATCAATAGCAATTCAGAATGCTTATCTGCTCAAGCCCTTATAAGCTTGTGTTTGGGTATATAATAACAATCTGAAATGGACAGCTAACCTTTGATCACATTAAGTCCATATGTGTTTAGACAATGGCAACATTTTTGTAATTTCGCCTCTCACAGCACTAGTTGTAGATTTTAAATCAAAGAGCTTGATTTAAAGCGTGAGCTTGAACCGCTTTTGAATTTAAGCATTTTTTTTTAACAAAAATAGTCCCTCATTTTCACCAAAAGGACTGAAAGCACATGGTAGTCAGCTAGATTTTTCCCTTTTCTAATAAAGCCTTTCCCAACATCTAAGCTAGTCAAAAAACTCTCATTGAGGTAGGCGTACTATTGTCAAAGTCTGTCATTAGATGCCTTCAAAGATACAAAAACAGGGAATTTACAACAAGAACAAAAGACCAAACTGGATTTCTTTAGAAAACAAAAGTGCCTGCAGATTTCTGAAGAGCAAAAATCTCTGGACAGAATCACCATGAACCAGAACAGTAAGGAAAGTGTGTAGAGAAATAGAGAAACGGCTCAAAATTCCAAAAAATTCCACATTACTTGTCAAGTAAACAGTAAATGTAATGTTATGGCATTGGCGTGTATGGTTGCCTAATTGGGTCACTAGTGTTTAATGATGATGTGCCTGCTGATACAAGCAGCAGGATGAGTTTTGAAGTGTACATGGCTATATTCTCATTTTCAGCCACATGCTCCACAACTGATCAGACTGTGCTTCCCAGGGCAAATGGGCAAATCATTTTGCAAGACCCCAGAGTTTCTCAAGGCAAAGGCATGAGAGATTCTTCATCAGGCAAGTCAGTCATCTGATCTCAACACAACAGAGCTTTTCAGTTGTTAAATAACAAACTGAAAACAGACAGACCCACAAACAAGCATCAACTGAAGGCAGCTGCATTAAAGGCTTCTCAAGGGAGAAAATGCAGCATTTGGTGATGTTCATGGATTCTAGACTTCAGTCGGCCATTGACTGTAAATGATTTTCATCATCATTTTCATGAAAAACAATCCCTATTTAAACTTCTTATGCTGAACAGTGAAAAGGTCATAAAAACAGCGTCTGATGTGAAGAGCGGATGCACGGATAGATCTCTATTTATTATGCATTGAACCTGCTTTAAAGTTCTAGTGCAGTAATGGCTGTGTGATGGCTGGCTGCCTTGTTATTGTTGTTTTCATTGTTACATCATCCCTTCAAAGGGGAAGTCATCCTGTTTATCATTTGACGGCATAATATTGACCTAGATTTCTCTTACTAAGTCAGTCATAAACAAATAAAAATACAGATCAGTTCAATGAAAATAAATGATTATTTATTTAAATGTTTGTAATAGATTACTTTAGGGTTGTGTTATTTTTTGTTGAATTATCTATTTTAAACCATGTTGAGAAAAGCACTGTCAGTGTTGTCAGTCTGACCTACATTATGTATATCTGTTATAGTCACTGCTGCTGCCAGACTGCTGCAGCCATCTTGACTCAACTGGAAGCAGTCTCCATGGCAACTCCACCTTGCAGAATAAAACCAAGAGACAATTGTTTGCCCCTCACCCCCAAGCCCCACCCCCCAACAAACTCCTTATAGCCTGCAACACAACAGCCACCTAACACTGACGGCCTTCAGCATTTTATTATACAGTGACATCATTTTGTATTCAAAATTCTCAACCTGCATGAACACATACTCTCATTTCAAATAATCCCCCAAAGTGAAAGCTGTTGAATTCACTAGCAAAAAGCCAGAGTCTTTCTTTGTTCTCAAAAGCCTCTTCTAAGTGAAAACACACAGCATATCCCATTACATATTCCATACTCTACCACCACCTGGCCTCTAGAGTGCTGTATTACTAAAACTAGCAGGACTCCTATTATTAAATGAACACACCTATCCCCTTCCATTCTCTAAAAAACAAACAAAAACAAAACAAAAAACCTCGTCAGCTTTCGAGCAACATACTCTTTATAATAATTAGCATTTTACATGTTTAGCGATTTTTACAAAAGTCTCTGGAAGGAAGGTTTAGGGAAATGTAATATAATTAAATCACTATATTGCCGTCAGTTTTGTGCTTTTTCGTTTTACTCTGATCGTTTTTGTGTTTACATCCCCAAAATTCAAAGGGTAAAGAAATAAACGTTGTGCTTTTAAAGGAAATGGGTGGTACCCAAGGAAGCCAAACCCCTTTGCAGTAGTCAGATTTATCCCTCAGTCAGTTCTCCAGATTTTCCACGGCTTTTGCATATCCCCTGCCTCCTCCATATGCTATTGGGTTCTTTAACTCCTCCCATTAGCCCTCTGACCAATCCTGCGCATAAACCACTCCCCTAATCTCCTCCTTTCCCTTGTCCTCTTCCTTACTGTCCCCTTCTTCTCCCAGACAGACCCTGCCCTTTCCTTTCTGTCGCCCTGTCTGTGGATTCTGTATTGGAGAGGTTTGGGACACTGACAATGGGAAGCTTTCTTTACGGCCTGCAATGCTGACACTCCTGTTGGGAATTTACGTGAGTACAATGTAACCATTCACTTCTTTTTTATGGTGTCGAATTTCTGCTTTCTCATCCTGCTTGTTCCGTTATCCGGAGTCCTCAGAGATACAATGACTGGGCTATAAGCAGATGAATAATTGATTACTTCATCCCAGCAGCATCTGTGCACGGATAAATCATATCAGAGGGGGCTGTACTTTAAATAAAACAAACAAAAAAACATGATGTCCCCCTCTTTTGTGCTTTTTTTAAAATTGCAACAATCAACCAACTTAAAGTCAACGCAATTAATTCCAGCACCGTTTAAGACAAACTGTTGCACAGAAATTCTCCATTGCTCTGATTTTTTTTAAAGCATTTTTTTTTTCATTGCTTCCTCTTTCAGCCCACACACTTCTCCATTTTAGCTCCTAGCTGGCTGCCGGCTCAGTAGCAGGTGGGCATCTCTGCTGCAGTCTGAGGGCTGGGCTCTTTTAACCAAGCATACATGCTCGTTTGTTAGAGGATTAGTGATCTTCCGTTGGTTTTTCTCATCTGAATATGTATGGAGTGTGCTGCTGAGAAGTTTTGTGAGCCACATGTGAATCGACATGTTGTTTTCTTGTGCCACTCTGTGGCTCCTTGTGTTGCACTGTACTGCAGCAACAGCAGCAGGCAATGCATCATTTTTGAAGACATTTTTTTTTTAGTCTTCAGGCCTAGACTGTGAGCAGATGGTCCAGTGGTTTTGGTATTGATTGTCTTTGTTCTGAAAGGCTCGTTTTATATTTCTCATTTTAGGCTAAAAGTATCTCAAAAGTTTAATTTTTAAAATGAGTGCAGGTGATAGAGATGTTTGCCTGGTTTTGCTCTGTTGGCTGCTTGCACTGGGTCACAGGGAGGGTGCAGACGGTGCGGGATGCTGCGCCAGAGGGCAGATTGTTAGCAGAGCTTAGAGAGTCAAATTATATCTGTGCTCTTAAGGTATACAGGACAGGGAACATGTGCAAGAGAACCAGGGGACCAACAAGGGCGTTGTGTGGGTTATACAGTACTACTCTGCAAATATTGAGCAACAGAGATTAAACTGTAGCTTAGAAGTGACCAGAAACAGCAACAGCTTTTGAATACTAATTCGATCAAACGCAGACATGTAGCATATATGCTATAGGCTATAGCCCTTACCTGCTAACAAAATCAGCCCCCAGTGCACCAACACAAGTGAGAGGATAGGGAACTTGATAAATATATTATAAAAAGATAGATTGCAGGATAATTAGATTTTTTTTTGATGTTTCATATTCAATGATTTATTGACCTGCTTTCCATATTATTATATCAGTATTTAAATGAGACCCATGGCAGTGAGTCAGTTCTCCTGGGTTTATTTTTCCTAGTTTGTGTAACAACATCAAATGGAAACGATCTAATCTAATATAATGCCATATCAGTTTATCTGGCTCCACTGTTAATTGCTAATCAGTGTATGATTAACCTGATTTAATATAATACACAAGTTGGATCGTTCGCCCTTTCTAATCTTTCCTAGTTGTCATCATGAGGTTTGTTGAAACCCCAATTCAGAATAAATAGATTACTGTAGGTAATAACTATAATAATTATAATTATGGTTTATAGCTCTAGAAAGCAATTAGAAAGCACTTATTTTGGAGTTTAGGACAAAATATTTGAAGGTTTAATCTCCATGAAAATGATTGTGCATATTTTGTGTTATTAATTCATTTATTGGATCAGATTATTGCTCACTGATCAACAGAAGAATGACTGTAGATGAGCCAGAGTTTTGACTTGAGTCTAATTGTCAGCTGGTGTCCCTGGTCAGTTCCTGAAACGGCAATCTAAAATTAGAATATAATGACTTATCACAGCCGGTGCATGCTGATAGTACACAGGCTACAGATGACCATCAACCAGTACAAGGCACATCCACCAAACTACCAATACAACAACCACGATGAGGTAGACTACATACAAAACAAAAGAAGGTAAAATGCTTGTGATTGGATCCTCTAATTCTGTGCTTACGTTTGAGTCGGTCCTCCTTTGAAGAGCACTTTTATTATTTTTATTTTTGTTTAGTGGTTTATGAGGCATCGTCAGCCTTTCATAAGACATCATCAAGAGGGATGCAGTCACATCAAGATTACTCGCTATAGATAATAAATATTAGATGAGACTTTCTGAAGCAGCAGAGTGGTTTATTTCAACTAAAAAAATAATCAATATTTTCTGGAAAATACCTTTACCAGTAGACATCTGTAAACCTTCAGCTACTGAACTAAAGTGCTGTTGTTTCTTATATTGAACAACAGTGCAAAGTTCAGAGATGAACGAAATTTATAGATTACAGACTGAGGCATTCACGCTGTAAAACATGTGACAGCACAAAATGGTTAAGTCAATAAAAGTAAATATAGCACAATAAAGTCACAGTTTTTTTTCTTTACCTATTATAATAACATAGCAGCTGAGCACTGGTACTGTTCATTTTATCAAACCAACATTTGTGCCGCTCGGCAAACTGCCAAGCCGAAACCACATTCAGTTTCTTAAATATCCTGAACACGAACTACATTTTCTTAACAAAGAGTAACCCCACTAATGCTTCACAGTGTCTGTGTATCTGCAAAGTACAGCGTGTATGAGACCATATTTGAACTACTGAGTCATAGTATGAGACATCTCAGTCCTCTTACTGCAGGTGAATAAGCATTGCAGGCACCGCTTGTGCGCCGATCTACCTTTTGTTAAATCTGCAGTGCGTGTTGTGCCTGCAGACAGGCTGCCCTGCGTGCCGCATTGTCTTCTGACAATGTTTAGGAGTGTGGGCTCACAAGGCGAGACAAAAATCTGCTGTTGTCAGATCTTATCAATCTAAACACAAAACAAAATGATGAAAAACTGCCACAGTGTTAGTTTTTAGTAGTTCAGTGTCTAATTGCAATCAGTAAGTGTCTATGCTAGGCCATTATTAGGCATGCAAATGTGTCCCCGCTCTTATGCTGAGTGTATCATTCTCAATAGCCTTACATATAATATATAGACACTGTTTTTCTTTTATGTAAAGCCCAGCGTTCCATGCTGTGACTGTTCTGTCAGAGATTGATGCATCGAGACAGATTTCTTCATCTGATGGAGTGTAAGGGGGGTGGGGTGGTGGTGGTGGTGGTGGTGGGTGTATTAGTCTTAAGAAGTTTGTGTGAATAATGATTGATGAGTCATCACGGAGCCGGCATCTTTTCTGTCCCTAAAAACATATAAAACAGACCCTGTGCTTAGATCCAGCTGCCTGAATGTCTCATTCTTAGGTCCACATTAACTTTGGCATTGTAAAGAGTGTAACTGCTCCACATTGTTATTCCTAGTGCAGATATAACTGTGAATAGTTATTCTTGACCTGTGTTCACCTGAAAGTGCTACAAATTGAGACAATGATCACAAATGTCTTCTGAACAAAGTTACAAACAATGAGACATTCGCTGTGATGTAGACAATAGTTCAGATGCTTTGTGATTATGTAATTTATGCTGTGTCTCTGGAGCATATGCTTTTCTCACTTCTACTCTTACTTGTCTTTTCTCTCTTTATATCTGAGTCAAGCGTACAGATATTCCTTTGTAACAGTCTACCTTGTTCCTCATAACCCAGAAAAATCTTTCAACAGCGTGTTGGGTTTATTCAAAATTACATTTCGGGTAATTCTGCTCAGCCTGTGAACAATTACTGTGTGTTGGCACATGAGGAAGGACACAACAGATGTAGCAGAAAACATAAACTACAGTCTATATTTAAACACAATCTGGAGAGCACATCACTGAGGGACAACACTTCTCTCTTCAGGTCAGTGAGGCTTTCACCAGTGTATGCTGGTCTAGTACATAAACAACTGCTGAAGACTCCTCTCTGCTGTGTCTCTTAAAAGTGATATCACAAGATGGTAACACGGATACAAAGTCCGTTTTCCAAGAGATGCTGTATGCAATTGTAGTTCAATAATACTGAGCTGGCTAAGATAGTAATGCTTAAAATAGATTTGAAATATTGGATACCATTGGAGAAAAAGATACTTGTCTGTTACTCAAATAAGGAAAGAGGAAGGGAAGAGGCAAATACTTTATATGGCCACTGAAGCACAAACATCCTGGAATCCTGAATAGTCACTGTTAAGGAATGGTATTAACAATCTGTAAATTACAGCCTTCTTAAAGGGCCAGTTTCTGATTTCTCATTATGTCGATTGAAGTAAAAATTTGACTTGAACATCAGTCTTTCATTTTATTTATCATGAAAGTATCATTAATGGGATCTATGCTCTTATTTGCTCTTATATTCTCTGTCCTACATATACTGTTAAAATGGTGCATGGTCATATTAAATATGGCCAAAACTTCAAATATTATTTATGTATAAGAAATAGAAATCGCCCAAAAGCTCCAGGCTGCTCTAAATGCTCAGAAGTTCAGAAAGGTTTTCTTCTACTTGGCTCATTATGATGTTAGTGGTGCCAGATATTTCTATGCGGTCATCTCAGACACGCAGCTGAGACTGAGTACAATAGCCCCACCCATCCGCTGTCTAAACCTTCTGTTTGGGACGGGCAGCCAATCAGAATAATCGATTGATCGGTTGGAGAGGTGAGGGGCTGTACCAAGGTACAGTATGGTTAGCATACCCAGTCCAAGCATATGGTCATGTGACAGTTCCGTTTTATTGGGCCAAATTCATTAGCTTATCATCTCCTGTATAAAAGAGTTTTTTTGTTTAACTGTGTCTCTCTTAGTCTGCATAGTCCAGAGATATTTGAATGAAACTTCTCCACCAAATACTTTTTCTAAGTTAACAACAGTTAAATGAATAAATTTCAGCCTGTTTGTAATGAATGACCGACTTTATGGTCCGTTCATTTCTTTAATCAAAAGTCTTATTCAGTGTTGCACGAAGGCTGGAGCACATCCAGCTGTAACCAGGTGAGAGGCAGGGGTACACCCTGAGTACGTCACCAGTCTACCACAAGGCAATAGCTCACTATTCATTTGGAATCATGATTTAACTTAATGGAGTACCTTGAGGAAATGCTTGTAAGCACACGTGGAACATGCAGACTCAACAGAGAAAGGCCTCGGGCATGTTTGAAACAAGAACTTTCTGCTGTTGGGAGGTAACGGTGCTAATCACTTCACCACAGGGCCGCTCTGTACTTGAAAATCACATGTTGACATGCTGACACTGATAGTTTTATCTTGGTAGCAAGCTGATTTATAACCATTAACTGAAATTAGACAAGTCAAGTTTAATAACTTTAGGGGCTTATTTTGAGTTATTATTTTTAAAGACTTTAACTCGCTCTCTGTCTCATTGACTATAACCAAGAGATGACATTTTGCATTAAATGTAATAATAGTTGGTCACATAACTGTGGGTCAAAGAATTAGTCATGTATTCAGAATAACATTATATTTTCCTCTATAACTGGAATTTTCCGTCTCAAAAAAAAAGTTGAAATTGCTCTTTCCTATTTATTCCAATTTATCGAGGAGCAAAAAGCCCTGGATTAGGAAGCATGTGTAATTATTTTTTGTTGTTGTTGTTGTTTCCATTATAGAGGACAGCATAACCATAGTGATTTATTTTTTTTATTTTTTTAAAAGCATCTACAGATATAAAAAGTAGCACTTCAATCGGTGGAGCAGTGAGAGGAGAGAAACCCTTACCTGCGCAACCGATTGAAATCTAAGCAGGTTAAGCTGAGGGCAATGTTTTCTCTGAAGGCGAGCTCCTGTTGCTAAAATCCAATTAAATCATTCATATTACATGTGTCTGTTTTCAAGAGAAAGGTTTTGAGCATACACACTTGCTTCAAGCATGGAATACAGCTGTATCATCTTCGGACAGCTAGTGACTAGCCTTCATTCTTTTATGTGGACATGAAGCATTTTCTTCAAAGCGAATTTGAAGTGACTGGGCATGATGGTGTCATCTGAATCTGTGAGACAGTAATCCAGATGGCAGACAGGACCTGACCCTGCAGGAGGAGATTAAGGCACTTAACAGTAATGCAGGGTGAGAGTGGCAAGTGACGTTTTGCAGTGAAACGGCTGACTTTGCAAACATTCGCGCCGTGATTTTCTGCAGTAAAAAGAGAGGAAAGGGACTATTGACCTCATCTGTATGAAGCGCTGACTGTGCACTTTTCATGACAAAGCCTTGTGATTGCTGTTTAATCACATGCTTCCTCAAACATTAGAGTAAACTGCAGATTGAAGTCTTTAGTCTGTGTTTAATTAAATATATTACTATTTATGTTGTACATTAGGTATTCTCTAAATTCACACAGGGAAAGAAGGTTTTTAATGAAAGATCTGTCTGTGGTGAGGCGAGTGGGAGTAACTGAGCCGAGGAGGGCTGCTTGAAGAACAGACAGACAGGCAGGGAGAAGGGAAGGTGGGGGAGACTGTTGCAATCCTAAAGACAGTGGCCAGTCTGTCGAGAAGGGAGGAGCCTAGAGGTCTTGGCTCATCATACTTCCTCCTGATGTCACCGTTCAGCTGCTGCAATTCAGAGTCTATGTAAAGGGAGGACAGCCCAAGGAGGGGAGGGCTTTTTAGGGGAGACAAGGGAAGGGGAGGCATAGAGTTTTTTGGGAAGGGCTTATTGTGAATGGGCTTGGCAGACCTCCTTAGTCAGTAGGCCTTCTGATCACTTGGGAAGAAACAACAATAGAGTCTGCGTGCTTGAGAAAATTCCCATCTGTCTGTGGCTGGGCTCAGGCATACTGATGTCATGAGTGCATTTATGTGGCCGAGAGAGAAAGAGAAAAATGACAGGATAATAAAAAAACAGGGAGAATGAGGGAGGGGAAGAGATGTGGGGCGCTGAGCTGTGAGCAGAGCTGAAATGCCATTGTTATTGCTCGCTGCTCTGTGTTGCAAAAAGGGACAGCTGCCGCCGAGGCCTGCTTGCTCATGTGAGGCAGAGAGCCCAGCTCACCGTGAATTTTTCCCCATCTCCCCTCAGACAGAGAGACAGGTGGTTCCTGAACTCAGCCTGCTAAGAGTCAAGGGAAGGAACTAGAAGGAATTTGGGGAGTGGCATTTCAAAGCTTCCTCTTTCCTCTTGTTGCTCTCAAAGAAAAGGGGCCTAGTTATATTTTTAAGGCATCAGCTGAAAGACAGTTTTGTTTGGTGAGACATGTTATAGTGACGCAACAAGGAAACTGATAGTAAGCTCAAATAGAGTGAATCCTTCTTTTGTCCGGTCTGTGTGCATTGTTTTAAACTGCAATGAGCAGGATGTTTTTACGCTCATAAACATGATCAAGAATTTTAAAAAATGTTATACATTGTCAGTTACTCAGAATATGACATCTTGCATCAGTGATGGTGTGCTACATTCATTTACATATTTTGATCTGTAATCAGGTTTAAAATGACGGCTCAAGGTCAACTGTCAGGTTTCCCCGGCTCAAAGGTTCACTTTGATTAATAGCACCATAGCAATTAACCTTCTCATATACGTATCAGATAGCTGTTTTAAGCTTTCTTGGGCATTAATGAAGCTATTGGGTATCCTAACTGTTCATGATCCTACATAACAAGAACATATCTTGCTAGTGTTACAAAGAAAATTGAAAGAAAAAGCAAAAGAAAATAAATTAATTGCCTTGGAGTTCTTTTCCCATGTAATTTGACATCTCAGCAGTCGTCACGGAACTGTCTTTGTCAGGGGATAAATTCAGTTAATTTGTAATGAATTTTTTGAGCTTTAATTCAAGACGTGCAATGCAGTGTCAAGGTTATTAGCGGATGGTGCATTACAGAAAATTATAAGGAGCCTAGAGTGTGAGTTACCTGACTGAAGGTGTTTTGTAGGACAGAAACTATAGAGGAAAAAACTGAAAACAATAGGGCTCTTTACAGTGTTAGCCAAACCAAATGACAAAACACACCAATCCTCCTGCTGGAATTTTATTATCATATGAGTCACTCACTTTTGTAAGCGGTGTTTATTGACCAGTTTGTCTGTGTTTTTGGACTCCATGTAATCCTTTATGTGCTTATGTACACTATGACAGATGTACGGCACAACATTGGCATGCTAAGTTAATCCCTGCTTGACCCAGTGGTATAATTTCATGTAACAGCAACTCTGCCATCTGAACTGCAAGCCAGCAGGCATCTACTCATCTAGGAGTCATATTAAATAACAAAAGTGACACAGTACACCGAAAAATATCACCAAGAGTAAAACATCAGTATTAGTATCATGTTTTGATTGGCTTATACTGTGTATAACTTCTAACACTATTGCTGACAGCATAATTGTCTCCACTAAGAGTTCTACCCTGCAGTTTTAATCACATGTATATGTTTCTTTCCACTGTGTGAACTCAATTGGGGGTTTCACTTATAAAGTTAAACAACCTCTGGTGAGGGAACTCATACTACTTGACATAGTTTGATAAGCGAGACCATAAATTGCTCGCGGATACAGGATTTAGATGAGGTTTTATTGTGTTAGCGGGACTATGAGTCATTTCTTCCTTTGCTCAAGCAACTACACCCTGTTCACCCTGCCTGACTGTTTCCTCGAGGCTTTCTTGACCTTTCTTCTCTTTCTTTCACCTTGTTTGCACAGGTTAAGTGTTCCCAGTGTCCCCTTTGAATGTCTGTCATTATGGCGAAGCGTGAGACTGGCAGCACCAGCCCTGTGGTGAGGCAGATAGACAAGCAGTTCCTGGTCTGCAGCATCTGTTTGGACCATTATCACAACCCAAAGGTGCTACCCTGCCTGCACACCTTCTGTGAGAAGTAAGCCATGAATCACTTAGCTTTACAAGGTGATCGACACCAGGAGATCAAAGTGACAGTAAAGAGATAAGCAGACATAAAACATTTAGAAGCAAAATAAAAAAGATGAGTCAGCGTTTGGCTATTATAGGATGCAGCGTGCTAGATTTTAGTGTACTTTAATGTCTTTTTTAGCAATTTCTAAATTTGGTATCACAGCTCCTCGCTTAAGCGAGCTATTCTGTCATCATCATGGTTTCTGCATGACGTAAGTCACCAGCTACTCTAAGCTTGGTCACAAGAAAAGCACACAGCCTTTTTTTAGGGCACAGCTTTGGTAATAGCAAATACTGATTTCCACAGCTGTGTTGCTACAGTAGTACTGTTTTTACATCGTTGTGCTTAGTAACCACTCAAATCACATTGTCCAGTCTTCTAATCAGGTCTCACCCTGAAATTGGTGCTTGACTGCAGCTTTATTAACTGATTTCTTTAACATCTTATCTGATTGTAGATGTCTACAGAACTACATCCCTCCCCAGTCTTTGACACTATCCTGCCCAGTGTGCAGACAGACTTCTATCTTGCCAGAGAAGGGTGTGGCAGCCCTGCAGAACAACTTCTTCATCACAAACCTAATGGAGGTGTTACAACGAGACCCAGAGTGCAGCCAGCCTGAGGCGGGCAATGTTCTTGAGTCAGCCAACGCAGCTACAACCTGTCAGCCCCTTTCTTGCCCTAATCACGAGGGCAAGGTAAGCTTTAAAAAATAAAAAAATGCTGATGAAAAATAGGTCAGAGCTGTCATACCTCATCTGCATGTTCATGACCAGGCTGCCGACTGTTATTGGATTAAAAAGAAATGCCTTCTGTATATATACATTTGAACTTCTGAGCAACCTTGACCTCAGAAATGTGACTTTACTTGCCTCAACTGCACCATCTGCAGGTGATGGAGTTTTACTGCGAGTCATGTGAAACAGCCATGTGTCTGGAGTGTACAGAAGGAGAACACAGGGAACATGTGACGGTGCCTCTAAGGGATGTGCTCGAACAGCATAAGTCAGCCCTTAAAGGTCAGCTGGACACTGTTCGCAACAGGTAAGATTTTTCACTGCTTTAACACATAATCTATTATGCGATTGCTTTTGGAAGACATTAGTAAAATTGGATGTGTAAAAGTATAAAGAGCTGTAATCTGCGTTTGTTTTTTGCTCTGGCAGACTACCTCAGTTGACAGCTGCCATTGACCTTGTGAATGAGATCTCCAAGCAACTTACAGAAAGGAAAAATGACTCTGTGACAGAAATCAGTAATACTTTTGATGAGCTGGAGAAGGCCCTACACCAACGCAAGACTGCTCTCATTACTGAGGTGGAAAACATCTGCAGCACCAAGCAGAAGGTCAGCGATCTTATTCATTTTAAATTTGATGCATTTAAAAAAAAAAAAAATCATGATAGCTCTGCTGACTTTCTCCATCTTCTTAGGTGCTTCAAACTCAGCTTACCTCTTTGCTTCAGGGCAGAGAGAACATTCAGAGTAGCTGTAACTTCACAGAGCATGCACTGAGCCATGGGAGCGCCACTGAAGTCCTTCTGGTCCAAAAACAAATGGGTGAGAGGGTGAGTGCTCTGGCAAGACACAGCTTTCCCGAGCATCCTCATGAAAACGGACATCTGGAATGCCAGGTGGAGACGGATGGATTGAGGCGCTCCATTCAGAATCTAGGAGTCCTGATCACAACGGGGGCTGTAGGCCATACCAGCGTTGCCACCGGTGAAGGTCTGCGACACGCACTAGTTGGCCAACACACCACTATCACAGTCACCACTAAAGACAAAGATGGAGAATTGGTGAAGACTGGTAACGCGGTTCTTAGGGCAGAGATTATCTCTGCGGATGGGGTGTGTACTGAAGCTGAGGTGGTGGACAACAAAAACGGCACCTACGAGGTTGGATACACCCTCCGCTCTGAGGGAGAATTCACCTTTTCTTTGCTGCTATATGAACAGCCTGTGAGGGGGAGTCCTTTCCGTTTGCGTGCTGTCAAACCGTCAGATGTCCTGCAGTCGCCAGACGATGTGAAGAGACGAGTGAAGTCCCCAAGCGGAGGAGGAGGTCATGTTCGCCAGAAGGCCGTGCGCAGGCCTTCCAGCATGTATAGCACCACCAAGAAAAAGGAAAATCCAATAGAGGACGAGCTGATATATAGAGTTGGTGAGTGAAAAAGCGTTATTTTGGATATTAATCGTACTGTTGACTGTTCTTACAATCTTCCATCCATGCATATTTTTATGCTTTTAGTGCTTTTAATTTACTTTTAATGGCACAAAATGGTGACTTATCCTTAAAAGTTTTAATATTTTCTTAGTGTTAAAAACATGGTGATGTTTTGTTGATTTGACAGGAACAAGAGGGAGAGATAAAGGAGAATTCACCAATCTTCAAGGCATCTCGGCCTCCAGTAATGGTCGGATTGTGGTAGCAGATAGCAACAACCAGTGCATACAGGTCAGTGGCTAACCTATTTAGCTTCAAAGAATTCATTTTTTGAAGTGTTTAATAATTTATTTTCTTTTTTTATAGGTTTTCTCTAACGACGGCCAGTTTAAGATGAGGTTTGGGGTAAGAGGTCGTTCACCAGGCCAGCTGCAGCGCCCCACAGGAGTCACAGTAGACATGAACGGGGACATAATTGTAGCTGACTATGACAACAGATGGATTAGCATCTTCTCCTCGGATGGCAAGTTCAAGGTTGGCATTCCAGTCAGTAAAAGAAATGTTTTTTGTTTTTAAACCGCACGATTATAAAGTGAAACTAGATTTTAAAACAAAACTTTGTTTGTAACAGAATAAGATTGGTGCTGGAAGATTAATGGGCCCCAAAGGTGTGGCTGTGGACAAGAATGGACACATTATCACGGTTGATAATAAGGCCTGCTGTGTCTTCATCTTCCAATCAAATGGGAAGTTGGTGACAAAGTTTGGCGCCAGAGGAACATCAGACAGACACTTTGCAGGTACTGAGTGATGTTAAATCAATAAATGGGATATTTTTATATATATATATATGATCATTTTATTAACAATGTGTCTTACGGAAAATGACAGAGATGAAGTTTCATGTATCAGGGCATGTGGTTGGGCCAGATTTACAAAATTGATTTCTGTTTCTTCACAGGAAAGTTGATTTGAACAGTGCTAGTGATCAGCATGTCTCTATGCACCCTTCATTTGTTTTAACTAATGAGTGCATGTATAGCTACTTGCTTAATTAGAGACATTAACACACAGTTAATGTTTTGGTTGTTGCACTGATTGTCCTAATTATAAATGATAAATTATACACCCTGTCATCATAGCACAGCTGGAGTCCGCAGTTCATGATGTACACTACTGCATGCCAAGTTTTGACGATCGTCCTTCCCTGTTGTTCAGATGTGGGGGGGGGACTAATTTGCATGCTTTGCTGGAATCCCTCATTGATGCCGCTCCAGTTGTACAGCAATATTTAAGTTGAACTCACCCGTTCGTTCACTTTCATTTCTCACTTATAACTTTTCTTTTCTTTTAGAGAAAAGTGGTGCAAACATTGCACTGGATACAAAGATTAGTAAATCTGGCCCTGTTTTCAGTAAGTAATATATTCACTGTGACTGTGAGCTAAAACAATGAATCTTTGTTCTCTTTTTCTACATGTTGGTGCTTCAGCCCTGTCATGTCTCAGCTCTGAGAGTTTCTCTGTGATCACTTGGTGTCTTGTTTTTGATGTCCAGAAATAGTATGCCTCTTCATCTCATACACTGTAAACGGACGGATGACTCATCTTTGCTGTTCCCTCCCTGTCTCCTCTGCTTTCAGGTCCTCACTTTGTGGCTGTAAATAACAAAAATGAGATTGTGGTAACAGACTTCCACAACCATTCAGTGAAGGTATGGCTTGTTGCAAGTATGTGCGAACATTATGTTTGAAAACCTGGGACTTCTTCCAGAAAGTGTGTTCAATAAACCTGAGTTGATTAGCTCTGAGATCAGCAAGTCTGAGTTTTCGGTTCCAGAGCAGCTGAATTAAGGGTGTACATGAGTAGAAAAAGAAAACCATCATCGGTAGTGCTCCAGTATCAGGACTCACCATGGCAACGGGTAAATAAAGAGCAAAGCCTCCATTTGAATCCAGTAAACTGAAAAATATGAACATGCGTCAGTGCTGACCATGGTATTTATCTCAAATGGAAGGGCAGGAAAGAGTAACTTTAATCAGGTTGGTCTGCTCTGTCATCATCATAGGCAGACTGTGGTCATCATTATCCCAACTGGAATTTTCACTAGATAAATCTGTAATCCTGATTTTCAATTTGATTTTCAAATCTAATTATTCAGCCATAACCCAAGAAGGGTAAAATATAAGTGAAAGAAACAAAAGATAACAGACAGATTACTTATGGACCGGTGATATTAATTACCCAGATAGCAACAGACTACAGGGCAGATCCGCCTTCAGGGCATTTCGATTAATTAAATAAAAGCTGTTTTTCCTACAGGTGATGACCATTCATTGTCTGAATGATTATTTAGTAAAAACTGAATCTTCTAATGGAGTGTAAAAAGCTTAATTTTTTCATACAGAGAGTTTCATCATTTCTGAGATTACTGAATAAAAAAGTTTAATGAAATTTACAGAAAAAAAACCTCTGCTTTAATGTTCCCAGTTTAACCATTTATAATCTGATCTAATTTCAGCCTGCACTAATAGATGATGGCTTTTTCACAGTCATAGCAACGGTGTTTAGATGTTGCTGTTAATAGTAAAAGTTTAGTAATAGTTTCTAATATAATTGAAATGAATGTAAAGTTGTTGTTGGGTTTTTTTGTAATTGCAAACAAGTTTAAATTTAAATGGCTTTTAAAAACATTATATTAGGATGAGGTGTTTTAAATAAAGAATGCAGATTATAATCAGAAGAAATTAAGCTGTTGAACTGATTCAGATGGATGAGCTGGGAAATGACTGGTGCCAAACTGAGTTTGGGTCTGATCCTTATCCATTTTGGATCCGTCCCGCCGTGCAAGTGGACTCCAACATGGACACAGTTTGCTGATCTGTTACAGAGCATATGAATTTCAGACACTGTGCCTTTGACAGCATTTAATGACTGAAACGCAATCTGTGAACACATTGCTGAACATGAAACGCTCAGGACACAGGCTGTCTGTAGCTGCATTTAAAAACTCATGACTCAAAGGCCTAAAGAAAATCATTTCAGCCTCATCTTCACTCCTTCACTCAAATGTTCACATCCTCTAGAAGATCCAACTGTGACAGACATTTTTCACAGTGTGACCAATTACAGTGTGGGGAAAATGGCTGACAGTCTGACAGCTGCATTACTGTCTAGAGTGTGAGAGACAGAAAGATGGAGACTATAGATTTTAGTGTGAGCTGATTAAAAGTCTGAGTTGTAATCGCTGTCTCCATCCTTAACGGTTGACAAGGGAATGAATGAAAAAGTCTTTTTAACCACTGGTTGTTGTTAAGTTCAGAGTTCAAGTCAACTCTCTTTCTGGAGCCTAAAACCCAGATTTTCTCTTAATTCAGGTTTAACAAAGTCAGCGATGTTAGCTAAACTCTCTTCCTA
The DNA here is from genome assembly GCF_057382275.1 of Copadichromis virginalis. Taxonomy (NCBI): domain Eukaryota; kingdom Metazoa; phylum Chordata; class Actinopteri; order Cichliformes; family Cichlidae; genus Copadichromis; species Copadichromis virginalis. The sequence continues at coordinate 34,467,675 of NC_140631.1, read as the reverse complement.
CAATAGGACTGAAGTCACTTTAAGATACCAAAACTGAAGCAACCCTCTCCGATAGCCTCTTTATTTTGCAGGTTTTTTAAATCTTAAAATAGTGCTTAGCATTCTGATAAAGGCTGCATACCTGTTCCCCCCCATTGTTTTCAGCCATGCACTTGGACCGATTTTAAAATCAATCAGTTTCAACAGAACAAGAAAAGGCAGGCAGACTCAAACCAAACCAAACACTGCTGTACTTCTCATGCTGTGAGGATGTGACTGGCATTTTTCTTTACTTGTCAGCATCATTCACCCATTTTCTTTTATGCTTAATCTTACCTGACAGGTGTACAATGCAGATGGGGAGTTCTTGTTTAAATTTGGCTCACACGGAGAGGGGAACGGCCAGTTTAATGCTCCAACGGGTGTGGCTGTGGATGCCAATGGAAATATCATTGTTGCTGATTGGGGAAACAGTCGGATCCAGGTTAGTTTGCGGAAATGAATAACTGGAACTGCGTTACACTTGCAGTAGTCACTCATCTAATCTGTCCTTCAATTCTCCATACCCATCCAGGTGTTTGACAGCTCAGGGTCTTTCCTCTCCTATATCAACACATCAGCGGACCCGCTTTATGGCCCCCAGGGCTTGGCTCTCACATCTGATGGCCACGTGGCGGTGGCAGACTCTGGGAACCACTGCTTCAAGGTCTACCGTTACCTACAGTAGATACCCGAGATAGCCATCTTCAACACCGCAAGCACTGACGACACAACCAATGTATTCCACAAGGTGCAATGATTTTTCCAGTACAGCCTTTTGTGTGTCGCCTCACCTTACCTTTATGATGTGAATTGACCATAGACAGCATAAAAGGTGGACGTCGCTGACATCATCCATCTCATTTCAAAATACCAGATGTGATGAGGAGGGGTGGGTTTAAATCTGAAACTGCTTGCTTATTGGCTAATGACTTACAAGTGGTTAGCCAATGATTGGGATAATCATAGCACATTAATCAACAGATAATGATCCTTTTTAAAACATTGTATGACCAAGATTTACAAAGTAGACTTAATTTTTTATTCAGTGTGCCCCAAAATGAGTGACTAAGTCACGAGGGAAGGGTTTACAGAGGTCAAGACAGAAAGCCATTTTCCCATAAACATCTATAGGGTCAAAGTCTTTTTGCAATTACATCTATTGCATTCTGATGGCCTTTAAGCTGCTGCTTGCACTGGCTTCCTTTTTGCTTACCTGGAAACTACGTCCATGTTTTATCCTGTCTGTGGAACTGACGGTTAACTTTAAAATTGAGTGACGTAGCGTAACTCGGAACAAGCGATGACTTGAAGCTATGGACTGGTTTTTGAAAATCTGCAAATACTGACGTGGATGGTATTCTTAAACAACACTTTCTGTGAGAGCTGACAAGGTAGGAGATAGTTGGAACTATTTAATCAGCCATAACTCGTCCAGATGCATGAAACTTTACTTTATCTTGATACCTAGACAACAACACAGTGCACCCATTAGTTGCTTTCTCATGAACTAGTTAATGCTTACAGTGAAATAAACAGCGCTATGCTTCTCCAGCAATGAAATGTAAAACTTCTCATTTACTGACATCTCACATAAGTGTCACCACCATCTGTGCATTGATTTGCTGTATGTACTGTATATACATGAATGTATATTGTGTATATTAGATCACTCCCTATGTATGTGCTATGATTTTTCTTTTTCTTTTTCTTTTTTTTTTTGGAAACACTCAGCCTTGTGGCAGTCCAGATCACAGGAGTCAAGGATTCCCGGATTTTAAACACGTGTATGGCAGCTGTTAAAGAGTGTGCTTTCAAACATACCCAGCACATGCTTAAATGAAGAATCGTCATATTTATTGCTATTGCAAGCAGCACAATGATCGTTTTTGTTATTATCTGTTATCTTGAAGGGGGAAAACAATGTAAAATGCTAATTTATTTTATTTTATACTAGCTCAGCATTTGCAAATTATTTTTCTAAATATTTTTTCTTTCTTTCAAGCTTCACACTTTCTCCCTTTCCCCAAATTAACCCCTTAAAGCAGAATTCAGTATCCACCCGCATCTGGGAAATGTAGATCAGTGTTTGTGCACTTGGGCAGCTCTTTTCCAAAGCTACAACCCTATCTGGTTTTTATTTACAATAACAACAAAGTATATCAGTATTTAGGTTTCTGTGTTTAGGATTTTGGGTTCATAGAAGCACTGGCTTGCCTTTAACAATTCAATAGCTTTTATTCAAGTGCTACCACCTGGATAGAAATAATACAGATATCTCAGGAAATCCATCCAAATTTCACAATATCAGTGGAAGAATATTAAATAGTTGGTTTTTTTTTTTTTTTTTGGTTTTTTTTTTAATTCATAAACTCATAGACATAATAGTGGAACAGGCACATTGGGAGCTTTGCGAGAAAACTGTTAATTTGTGCAAATTTAATCTGAATCCAAGGTCATACCTATTGGGACGGAAGATGAATTCTGTTTTATTGTGTTTGTTGCTTTGTGGTTTTCATATTAGAAACTGTTACAGATGTATTACCAGAAATGACCGTTTATGAGAGGACATTGACTAGCAAGCACATTCACGCTTAAGAGTACACTATTTGTGATACTGTTCTAAGCTTTCTGTCAAATCTGAGTCTCTGCCTGGCTTCCATCATGCCATGACTCTAAATGAAGGACTCATTTGTTCATTCTATGTAATGTCAAACAAAAACACGGTGCCACGACAGAAGAAAGACCGGGTGCAAGTCTGACTTAATTAATCACAGTACTATGCTCAACACCCAGACACTTCCATAACCTTTCAGTGTGGAGCTTTTCTGAGCTGCAGGATATGACTCAAATTCTACCAGTTAAGTCAGCTAGGAAGCTGTGGTTTTCATGCACCTCGACTCGTTGCCAAACAGGAGCGAAGACATGCTCATCTTTTTGAGATGTGTCTAAAGCATTTTATCCGACCCAGTCTTGTTTTCTCTATGAATATGCACTGGTAATAAAAGCACATGATTTACTGAGCTGCCGTGTATGTGTGTGACTAACATTTGTTTGTTTGCTCTGCAGGGAAATTTTTTTTCTCCCCAAATAAAACCAAATCGTTTAACAGTAGTGAAAATGAAATTGTAATTTACACAGGCACTGGGGACACACATTCTGGGCTACAGTGGGTACAAATTTCAATTTCACTGGCTTGTTATGACGCTGCTTTTCCCAATATTTCTATATTTATACAGATTTCATGAAATCATTAAGTTCAATGCTATTTTCTTGAAAAATTATTTATTTGCAGACCATGTTGTCTTCCTGGTCTATGTTACAAATACTTACAGCACATACAGTATGCATCTTTTAACAATAACTGTTCCCAAAACATCCAAATGGTATATTTATATGTAATACATATGTGTATATACATAGATACATCATTGTGCATAAAAAATGCACTCAGCGTATTAGAGTATAGTAAAAGAAGCACAGTACATTGATACAGTGTCAAACCTAGATTAGCAAGCAAAATGTGCACCGAAAAACAAAAAAATCATACTGTGGATAAACATTTCATCAAGGTATTTTATCACAGGTTGCATAGAATTGTTTTCAATTTCAAAATAATAATAAAAAAGCAAACAAACTTGACATTTATAAAGTGATTATGAAGTTGATGTTTATTATAGGATACACAGCAGTATGAGGTAATCAGATTTTATGGCAACATGGATAAAGTTTTTAGCATTTTTTCTTTCAATGCAAACTGTTAATATCTACTGCAATATCACAATAATAAGCATGTCATACCGTTTGAGAAAAAAAGATTTGATGAATCAAAATCAAAGGTGGAAAAGGATTGATTTGTGTCAACAGAACAATACTTGGAAAATAAATATATTTAAAACCAAAATATCAAAAAATCAAAGAGAGAATGATTGCAGATTAAACATTTCATTCCCTTTAAGTGAAATAAAGCATAAAAAAAAGCACAGTCAACATGTAGCCCTGTTGAGAAAGGGATTTAGCAAGCTCTACAAAGCTACAGTAGGCAACACTTACAGTAGAATTTAAGCGTACCAGTTATGAATGTAGTTCCTGTTAAAAATAATGGATGTGAAACCATTACTACACTACACTGTACACTGCAGACCAGCTATCCCGAAAGCTGCTGTAACACCACAGGATCCTTTAAGAGAACTGTTTAAGTTCCCCTATCTGATTCAGTGTCATATGTTAACTAAGAGAAGAACAATAACCATTAGATAAATACAGTTTCTCATGGGATATACTGTAAAATACAAACATGTGGAAGTACAGTAGATCAGACACATTTGCCACAAGCCAGTTTAAATCAGCAGTGAGACTTTTTTAAAATCCTAAAGTACAAAAATTAATTGCATGCAAGAACATAAGCACAAGAAAATTATATTCACTTGGATGATTTTCAATTGAGCGTTTTACTGAACACACAGGACACACATTTTACATCATAAAACCGTAAAGTCCTGTGACTTCTTAGGCACACACAGAATCGAATCATTCTCTGTAAGAACAGACAGGTTTTTCCAGTGAAAGCGTACTGTGGACAGTGTCAGCAAATGCAAAATATCCGGCCTCTCTAGACCTACTCAGCAAAACACCAAACACCATTCAAGGTAAGAGGCATCTTCTGTAGCACCTTTGGAAACCTAATAACACCTTTTTGGATCAAGTGGCATCAAAGGCCAATTAATAAGTGACAACTTGGCAAGTGCCTTAAAACAGCTACTAACACTGTCCGTTTCCTAGTGTCCAGACCACTCTCCAGCATGAGGAGTGATGCAATATTTCAAGTAGATTTCTGAATAGAATCAAAGCTCTTGTAGTTTGTGTTGTTTCACACGCAATCTTCAGTTTTTTTATGTAAATGTGAGGCACTTGCAACATAAAATAACTTTCTCGATCTTCAGTCTGTCAGTTAGACCTCTGAGCTGTCACTGATGTTTTGTGTCATCATGGGCTCTGCGCTGCTGGAGTTCCTGGGCACTTCTTTCTTCTCTTGTTTGGACCGAACTAGTAACACCACCACAATGATGACGAGAACGGTAAGTAGCAGCCCCACAAAGATACCAATCATCAAAACCAGGCTGTCGTCACCGTCCCTCTCTTTGAGCTCTCGAGGGATCTGTCCTTTGGTAAAGATCTCCCTGTCCGGGCTCGTCCTCTGTTGGCCACTGCGGTCCAGGGCGATGTGCAGGATGTTGGTGCCACGATTGTTACTCACACCAATGTCCTCTACTATATCTAGGACATCATTAGCTGATCTTCTGAGGCGATGTTGACTCTTCGGTAGCAAATCAGTGTGCTGACTCATCATGTGGTACTCCAGGCTTCTCTTCCCTATGCCACGGTTAGCATTGTCCTTGGACCGGACAGTGTAGATGGTGTGTATGTACCACTCTCTTCCTGCAGCCACCTGAAACGAGCAACAGCTATTATTTTAATGTCCATCCATGTGTCTCAAATTGCCCAGGTAAAGAAAAGGACAGAATTGATAAAGGGGTTTTTGCCACCTCCTCCCTATATTTTAGTGGAAGGCTAAAAGTATATCTATTCTCAGAGATCCTTAACTGCCAGCTTTATTAAACTATAACCATTAGAGTCAGATCTAACAGTTCCGTGCAGAGAGTAGTACGTATGTGCTATGAAACCTTTATTTTTTGACATTTTCTTGTAAGGAACAACTTCAGTTTTATTTTGTGATTAAAACAGAGCTAAACCTCACAGTCCAGTTCAGTCCAGTCACTGCATAAACTGAATAGAAAAGCACAAAACTTGTTTAACCATTGGAAAATGCCCTGCCAGTCTGCAGACTTAATGATACTGACTTTTCCTTGTTAACAAGCCAAGAAACATAGATTCCCTGACCAAAAGCAGCAATTTGGACATGGTGAAAAGTGGAGAGTGTGAGTCATACCAAAAATACATAACTCTGGTATCATAACCTCTATGAAAGCCAAAATAAGGAGCTTTTCATGAGGGCACAGACTGTGTCTGGTCATTAAGTCTTTTTCTCTATCAGCTTGTTAGGGATAAAATGTCAGCGCAATAAAAACCCATTAGTCTAGAGCTATTAGTCTGTGATCTCTACAGAGTGGGATACCATGCTCACACCATAAAGGCAGGTTAAGTTAGCTCTAAATAGTTTCAGTGTAATGTTTTCTCTGGAATGACTCATAGGTTTGTGATTTTAGATCGTGTGAAGTATTTAGTGTGTGTTTTCAATTTGTTTTTACTGACCTGGAAAAGAGCTGTAGAATCCATTCTGAAACCATCTGAACCAGGTTGTCTCACCAGTGCTAAAGCACCGGGGTCATCCACTGCCAGGAAGGCATTAAAAGGTACATCACCAAATACCCGAGCCTGTGTCTCCGGCTGGGCCTTGTCCTGAAGTCAAAGAATTACATAGGAAACGATGAAGTTTGAATAGGCCCAGAGTACACGTGATACTATAAGAAATATTCTTTTATTACTTACAATGATCTTGAATCTGTAAAGCAGTGATGGAGCATCAGCCAGACAGCCGAACTCAAAATTGCTCGGATTATATTTAGGGACGTATCCATCTGCTCCAGTGCACAGGAACACTTTTTCGATGTTACAAATAAAGGAGCTGCCCAAGTTCTGTACTGGATCCACCATCACTCTCCCATAAACTGCATCCCCTGATAAAAAAGAAATAAAGATTTTATCACGAGTAAAACATCAGTCATTACAAGCATAAATTTGATGGTTTAATGAAAAGTTAGTAAAAGTGGTTCTATTATGCCTGCAGGTTCAGTTCTCTCAAATGACTGTACTTTGCTCAGCTATATAATGAGGAAAAACCACTAAAAGCCCAGCTAAAGCCACTCTCACTCTCTACACTGACTCAGACAGCAGCTTCAAGGACTTTAAGTGTTTTAAGACCTTGTTGATGGACACAAAATGCAGGCATTCTCATAATTAGCCTGTTTAGGAAAAAGATGTGGAAGTAGTCAGAATGGCACTTCATGAAGCCCTCATTTTCCTTTCATTTTGTTTTGTTGAGTCAGTAAATAATGGGGGACGTTTCTGCCAAATCAACAGAACCATTCATCACACAGGGATTTCTTTTTGATCTGTAGAATGAAGAGAAGTCCACGCAGCTGAGCAATGAAAACATTCACAGAAATATTTCGAGCTTGGAGCATATTTATTTCCTTTAATGTTATTTTTTCTTTTCATATTTTAATTTTATTTTATTTTTCAAGATTTTCAAGGCGTTTTAGAAATGTTACAGTATTACCCTCTGAGAAAGCAGTGTCACTCTCCTGTTCAAAGCCCATGGAGCCGTCTGAGAGCCAGAGTGTCCGTTTAGAAAGTAAGATCATCTGTGTGTTCAGACTGAACTCAGCAGCCACTGGATCACTAACCTAAAAAGACACAGAAGACAGAAAACAAAAAAACATATTTACTATTTATTTATAGTTTAGATATTTAACTACCAAATGTGAAGATTTTAATGGTCTTCTTTTTTGTTTTTACATTCACAGGATACTTTGTTAGACAGACCCTACAAGTAACAGGTTGGACTCCCTTTTGCCCTATTGACCAATCGCTCTTGCGTATACTTGGATTTATAAGTAGACAAACAGTAAATGTGGAGAGCAGAGGAGGAATTGTATTTTCTGAAATTCAATCTCCAAAACGTGATCGTGATTAATTTTTATTTGCTTTTTTTTAAAAAAATATATCTGTATTTGCAAACAATAGCCACAGAATTTAATCCAGAAACTGCAAAGACAAAATTATCCACTGGCACCATACTACCAAGTTCAGTATGCCACTTAATTAAGACATTTTTAAAAAAAATAATTAGGGGTTTTGTAATAGTGTTTCATTGCTGTCACAGTAGTTAAAATGTTTATCACTTAAACAGTGTAGCCACTAAACACAAATACATTTCATTCTGAATAAATGGTTAAATCTGATGCAGGCGTAACTTGTTAGACAAGGTGGAATTACCTGCTGAAAGCGGATATCCAGGTCAAAGGTGAGAGGCTCTCTGGGATTGCAGACAGGAGGGACTGCGTACTCCAGGCTGGGAGGGGACGTACAGGGGAGGAGCTTCACTGTGTACATGCCAGAGTAGTCACGCACCTGAGTGGAAAAATTCGATTAATTAAGAATAAAGTGTAAGAAAAATAAATGAGAAAACAAATGCGGCTGTTTTTAAAAGCAAACTCTCTCCTCACAGCAAAATCAGAGATGAATATCCACTGCTGGATAGGCTGGCTGTAAGTTGGCTCAGTCCTGACAAGGCTAAGGTTAAAGGTTAAACCAGGGTGTTCAGGACACATAACCATGGAGGTGAGTGGTGAAGCTGTTGGGAAAAAAGACATCAGTCATCAGAAGCAAACATAAAACAACCTTATTGGTTAATATCATTAGTTAAATATAAGCCACAGGTAAAATCTGCAAAGCCGTGGTCACCCTTTTTTACACTAAACATCTTCTAGAATCTGTTTATTTGACATTTTTGAAACATATTATGACGTGCTAAAGAGCAGCATTGCATTTAAACTGCATATTGTATAACTGATGTGACATACCTGGATGTGAAAACACAAACAGGCCTCTGAATCGAGCTTCTGTGCGGAAGTTGACAACTAGTTGTCCTTGACTATTTATACGCATGCTGGTTGGGTAAAGGGCACCTGCAAAGACAATGACAGACTACTTTAGGTTGCATACTTCATTAATTTACAGGGCCTTAGATTGTAGAAATGACATAAAAGTATTGTGTTAAATCTTTGTTGCAAACAGCAGCTCAAATCTTGCCTTGTAGTTCAGCCTCTGGCGGGCTACCGATTCCATCTCTCCATAAGATGGCAGTGTCGTACACAAATGTGAGCCTCAGCTCTGACTGTAAGTCAAAGTGCTGCCATCCTCCCGCTCCCACGGGGGAGTGAAAGACATATGACACATGTAATGGGACTCGTAGGGTCACAAAGGACTGGACCAGATTAAGCACCTGCAGTGACAAAGATTACATTTAAACTTCAAAGGCGAACCTGGTCTTGTTCCTGAGGTTCAAAGACATAACAACATCATGACATCATCACATAGAATAGCTCACAAAGAAAATGAGGGATAATATTCTGCCATTGTGGCTGTTTTAAGGTATATTTTGAAAATGCTTCATGTTATTGAAGTTAATAACACGCATGTAGTCATGTGTACAGTATATGTGTGTGCTGTGGACCTAAAGGACACTTTACAGGGAAATCTGACACCAACAAGTCCAGTTTAAGATGTATAGTAGTAAGATATGACTGCATTTTTATGCAGTTTTATAACTGTCATGTGGCTGCAATAATGCTCTACATATGTGATACTGCTGCTGGAGATACTGACTCACTGGAAACATTCCTGCTCTAAAAGAGCTGTCTTAAAATGGTCAAAGTGGTGAAAGTGGGAGCAGTCTCTGGTATCTGCACTTTCCTCTGACCTGTGAGCGGTACCTGCCTGCACTGGCTCTGTGTTCATGTGGAGACGTGCCTACGCCTCTGGGCATTTAGAGCTCAGGCAAACGATTTGCAGAATGGCCTTCTGACACAACCTGCTGGGCTTTAATAGATTCCTGTGGCCTGTTAGGCTGGGCACTAAGCCCTGCACTGTGACATGACAGTCGCCCCGACCTGCACAGAGTTGTCTCCAATCAGCCAGCCTGCCCACTTAGAAGAGCACTTGGGTCACAGGGCAGCCACAAAAAAGACTGTTCCTTTTTCCACTGATGCTCAAAGTGAACCTGTGAGGCCTGACTCTATAAATTTATACACAGTACAAGTCCTGTATATAAATGTATACCAGTGAAAAAAACATCATTAATATCTTTTCCTAACTTATAAATGTATTGTTTGTTTTTTTAAATAATATCTCCGATAAATGTGGTCACTAATAAATAAAGAAATATGCAATCAAGTTTATGTTACTGGCAGCAGACTGCTTACTTGCTAAGACGTGTTTATTTCTGCTATGTTCACTTTTAGATCTCATAACTTAAGGCAACAAAGTTCCACTTGTTGAGAAAGGTTTTATCTCCTGGGTGATGCCCTTGTTATTAAATAAACCTGGAGCTATGTAAAATAAGTATCTCCCATTATAATAGCAAACCAATATACAATTTGACATATCCTCAGAGCCAAAATATATTTGCAAGTGCTGCAGGGCATGAATTAATAATCATCAGCATGGATTGTAGAGGAGGTTTTTACCATGATTTGCCCCCCATACGCTTCCAAACCATCTTTATCAACACTGTTTTAATTAACTGAACTTAAATTAAGAATATGTTGCCAAGGTGAAAAAAAGTGTTGATGCCTGTAAGGCATATGTGCCAATAGCAAAAAAAAGGAAAATGGGGAGACTTGCTACTTTAGCAAGACAAAACCATGGTCCTCTCAGGAACTGAAGAGATCTCCAGACAATGTCGTCTTTATCTGCCAGGATTTACCTCATCTTCAAAGTAAAAAACAACTAGGCAAATGGACAAGGCTTGTTTTAGCCACGGGTTCAAAGGTGAGCCAGACCTCCAAGGCAGGACTGCTTACCTGTCCGTCAGTTCCGATGGTGCCTCCACAGTCGCTGAGCAGCTCAGACATGTCATAGTAGCTTGTGAATTCCCACAAACAAGCCTCCAAGTTAAGGTTTCTGTAGAATCGTAGTGTGCTGGATCCCCTGAGGGAAGTGCTGTACTGGTAAGGTGCAGTCTCGCCAATTACTTCTGGATTTTTGGTGGCATCAGAGAGGAAGCCATAACGAGTCTTAACTTCAGTGTAGTCCAGCAAGTTGGAGCAGCGATGGTGCCCAACACGGGTACCGTCGGGGCTAAGCGTCAGCTCAAAGTTTGACAGAGGCCGTGTAGATACTACAGGCAACATACCTACAGAAACACACATGTAGCAGTTGGACAGCAGACACATTAATAATTGGTGAATAACTTAAGTAGCTTCTTATTAAAAGAATATGGTTGATCAGTGACACGAATGATGTTTCAAAACAACATTCTGTCTCTGCATGATTTCCTATTAGTCTTAATTTTTAGTCAGGAATTGCTTACCATCAATGTGAGGCATGGTGACAGTTAGTTTGATAAGATTGGGGTGGTCTGTGTCTTCTGCTCCACTGTATCGCAGCTTAGCAGAGAAGGGCTCGGCCCCCACTGTGCCTGCAACACGGGGCTGGCACATCCCTGCAACCATGACAAATACAAAGCAACATCAAATATTCTATTTCTCTAAAAAACAGTTCAAGCTTTTGTTATGGTTAACTCTTTTTATGAAAGACACTAAATGTTCAAAGTTAGCAAATGGACTAAACTCACCCTCGTCCGTGCTGATGGATACTATGGGGCTAGTGAGTTCTAGACCTTCATCTCCATTAGAGTTCACAGCTCTTGCTGCACACTGAACCCTAGAACCAGCCTGGAAATACACTGAATCCAGAGTTATCATTTTAGACGAGGTGAAGAAGGTGTCAAAGTCAACTTCCCTCATCGGGCTGGTGACGCCGTCTGGACCAGTGGGGGCGCTGACGAGCCAACGATACCGAGTTAGGGTATTGTTGATGTTCTCGCTGACACAGATGGAGCCTGTTTTGTCGTAGTCTAGGTACTTAGGATTACAAGCCTGGAAATGGGAAAAGAAACAGTACATTTAAGTGAAATTCACCACCAAAACCTACAGCAAAATTGTTTCTTTATGCCAGCGAGGAGCCCTGAAGGTAGCTCGTAATAAAAAAAGTGTGCACATCTGTTAAATACTACCTCATTAAGAGATTTCATCTGGACTTGTGAGACACAAAGCTTTGTTAAATTAACCATTAACACAGAAAATGACAACAATTATCTATTTATCATAGCATCAGTTAGGACATACAGTGACACAAATGACTGGGTATCCGGCCACAGGCAGAGAGCCCCTGGTTCCATCAGGGTCATCGTAATGCAGCAACGACACCACTCTGGGCACTGAGGGGAATGTCACATCTGCCATGCTGTTGGTCTCCTCAATATAAATTATGGCTTTACTCATCTGCTGATTGACAATAAGAGCAATTAAGAGAGGTTCTTAAACGGGAACAAATTACTGATTGCAAAGTGATAACATGGTAATTAGATGCTTTAAAGGTAAACACTAATTTAGTTTGGCTTTCACCTTTGTCTCTGCCACCATGTTCTCATCAGGCTTCAGATGCACAGTGAACGCCTCCCTCATTTCTCTTACACCATCATATAAAATCTCCACCTCCACAAAATGGTCTCTGTCACCTTGTTTGAAAATAATTTCTGCAGAGAGAAAGGAAAGACACTTGACAAATATATTTTCGAGCAAATTTCAGAATTGTGCTAGAGGGATAAAAGTGCCTGGCGGTATTATTTACCCTCAGATATGGGATGGTAGTCCTCCCCAGAGGTAGCAGATCCATCTTTGGTGTGAACTCGGACAACAGAGACCTTGGATGTGTCTCCAGCACGCAGCACTGGGATCCTTACTACAGACACTTGGCCACTTTCCTTGGGCTCAGTCACACTGAATTTGGTCTCTCCAAAACTAATAATTGCCTCTGAAAAACCATGAAATATTGATAGTAAAGTATAACTGTGACATTTCCACATACCATATATTACAGTCACAGTGGGCACAACCTTTGTGATCTGTTAAAAAACACTATTGTAGATCTAATCTAACTTTAAATGTGTTATAATGATATCAAAAGCCTTTACACTGTCTTTAGCCCAAAAAAAGGATTCTTACTGTCGCCATCATCTTTTATCTTAATGAGTGTTTCATTTTGCTCTCCAATGGATGCTCCAAATGGAGAGTCACTCTTAGGGCTTCCCAAAACAAGACGGAGCTCTTCCTCTTCCTCATGTTCAGTGTCATCAACCAAAACCAGTAAACACGGTTTTTCAATTTCTCCTGAAAAAAAGTACAAATGAGTAATTAACCATTCCAACTATATTTCAGAATTGAATGTTCCAATTTAATTCTTTTTTTTTATAGCACAAGGTGTTTTATAATACTATGGGCAGGTAAGAAATACACACACACACAAACCATGTAAGAGGACATGTGTAAGGTTTTACTACACAACCTGGTAAGAAGGTGATGATAGAAGCGTCTGTGTTAGGCCTCTCATTGAAGTCCATCATGACCTGTGCTGTTCCCTGTCTGCTGTAACAGCGTACTGTGGACTTGTAACTGATATCACCGCTACGGTATACAGTGGCTGAGATCTGCCCCAAGTTCTCATTGCCCACATACGTAGCTTCACGGAACTGCACCTTTGGCACTAAATCCAAAAATCAGAAATAATACATAAAGATAAGTGTGGCCATGTTAATAAGCTCTCATTGCATCCCATATTTTCACTCACAGTCAGAAACTGAGTCGTTGATGATGATAGCAGTCTTGCTTGGCTCCCCGAGGATCCCATTCATTGGCATCCGTAGTACCAGTTCAAACTTCTCTGGCCCTTCCAGCACTGGCTGACCCAGATCATCCAGGATTGTCACACGAACTGTCTGCATGGTGACCCCTGGTGCAAAGTCTAGATTCCTGCTGATCCCCACGTAATCCACACCAGCTGCCCCACAACACAATATAGGTCAGACGTGTTTCAAAGAACAGTGTTTATAAAACGTAGTGCATATAGCAAAAATCAACTACAGTACATGCCCATATTTTTCTTGACAACAGCTCTCATGTTCATAATGCATTTGTGAATCTCAGGCTGCAAGCAAGTTGAAAAGTTCTATACTTCATGCTAGCAAAATCCCTGTTTCTATTTCATGTTTCATAGGCATGAACAATTGGAATTTGTTGTGATATTAAAGCAGCACTGCTAGAATCTGGACATCTCCCTGAGTGCTGACAGGTTATTCATCTGCTATTCCGTGAAGAGTCTGAGTATTGAGAGCTCAAACTTTGCCCCCAGGCTTTTTTTTCATGTACTTAATCAAATCAAATCAAATCAAATCAAAACAAATCAAATCAAATCAAATCAAATCAAATCAAATCACTTTTTATTGTCACATCACATGTGCAGGCACACTGGCACAGCACATGCGAGTGAAATTCTTGTGTGCGAGCCCCACAAGCAACAGAGAAGTGCAAACACAACAACACAAACGAGCAAAATACAAGAATGGCCAACCTGAAACTAATAAATATATGTACAATATATAATAGTGTATGCATTTCTGGATGTGTATACTAAATATTTTCCTACGTGTGTGTGTGTGTGTGTGTGTATACACATTTTTACAAATTAAATAGTAAAAAAATAAAATAAAATAATAATAATAATAATAATAATAAAATATATAAAATATACAGAGTTGAATATGTGCAAAACAAGTGGCATTTATATACAGTGTGGAGTGCATAATGTTGAAGTTCCAGTAGTGAAGCTGAGGTGTCTATGACGTGTTCAGCAGTCTGATGGCCTGATGGAAAAAGCTGTCTCTCAGTCTGCTGGTACGGGACCGGATGCTGCAGAACCTCCTTCCTGATGGAAGCAGTCTGAACAGTTTATGGCTGGGGTGACTGGAGTCCTTGATGATCCTCCCCGCTTTCCTCAGGCACCGCTTCCTGTAGATGTCTTGGAGGGAGGGAAGCTCACCTCCAATTATCCGTTCAGAGCACCGCACTACTCTCTGGAGAGCTTTGCAGTTGTAGGCGGTGCTGTTGCCATACCAGGTGGTGATGCATCCAGTGAGGATGCTCTCAATGGCACAGTGATAGAAGGTCCTGAGGATGCGGGGGCTCATGCCGAATCTTTTCAGTCTCCTGAGAAAGAAGAGGCGCTGCTGCGCCTTCTTCACTGTTTTGTTTGTGTGTACTGACCACGTAAGATCCTCAGCCAGGTGTACGCCAAGGAACCGGAAGCTGCTCACTCTCTCCACAGCAGCGCCGTTGATGGTGATGGGGGTGTGTACTTCTCTGCACCTCCGGAAGTCCACTATCAACTCCTTTGTCTTTGCGACGTTGAGGGTGAGATGGTTGTCTTGACACCAGTGGGTCAGGGCGCTGACCTCCTCCCTGTAAGCCGTCTCATCACCGTTGGTGATAAGACCCACCACTGTAGTGTCGTCCGCAAACTTCACAATGATGTTGGAGCTGTTAGTGGCTGTGCAGTCGTAGGTGTAGAGTGAGTACAGGAGAGGGCTCAGTACACACCCCTGTGGAGCACCAGTGTTCAGTGTGATGGGGGATGGGGTGATGCTGCCCAGTCTGACCACCTGGCGTCTGTCAGACAGGAAGCTAAGGATCCAGCTGCAGAGGGAGCTGCTCAGTCCTAGATCCTGCAGTTTCCTGTCCAGCTTCGAGGGAACGATGGTATTGAATGCTGAGCTGTAATCTACAAACAGCATCCTCACATACGTGTCTCTCTTCTCCAGGTGTGACAGGGCAGCGTGTAGTGTCAGGGCTATGGCATCATCAGTGGACCTGTTGTGGCGGTATGCAAACTGTAGAGGGTCCAGTGAGTCGGGTAGTGCAGAGCAGATGAAGTCCCTGACCAGCTTCTCGAAGCATTTGCTTACGATGGGGGTCAGGGCTACAGGTCGCCAGTCGTTCAATGAGGAGATGGTGGAGGATTTGGGTACAGGGACGATGGTGGCCATTTTGAAGCAGGCTGGGACTACAGACAGAGAGAGGGAAAGGTTGAAGATGTGCGTGAACACTCCAGCCAGCTGAGCCGCGCATGACCTGAGGACGCGGCCGGGAATCCCGTCCGGACCAGTAGCTTTGCGTGCGTTCACCTTCCTGAAGCACTTCCGCACATCCTCCTCAGACACAGTGTGCGCACTGACGTCATCCGCGGTGCGCACACTGTCCGGTCTCATGGTGTTCGCTGTGTCGAATCTAGCGTAGAATACGTTTAGATCCTCACACAGAGAGGCCGTGGTCTGCGGTGTGCTGGTTTTCCCTCTAAAGTCTGTGATCGTGTTTAGTCCCTGCCACATACTCCGAGGGTTGTCAAACTGTTGTTCCACCCTGTCCCTGTACTCACGTTTGGCTGCTTTGATCGTCTTCCAGAGTTGGTAATGTGCGTGTTTGTAGTCCGATGTGTTCGTGTTATGACCCACTTATGTGTGTAAGTGTGAGTCTGAATTTCTAACATGCTGCATATGATTAGATTTTGGTTATTTTTGCAGTTAAAAAGCAAGCAGGAGTAGAGATATTAGGAATCTGTGCAAAGAAGAGAAGACTGCCTGGGGGAACCAGATAATAGACGCTATAGGGCAGACTTGAAGGGATAGCAACCAGTCTTACAGTCGAAAGCGGTTAGGAACAAGCAGAACAATTGGCATGCATTCCTGAAGCTCTATTCTCAGTCAGACTGTCATTATCCTCACAACAATGTGTAGATCCAGCGCGTATAAGACATGATCCGAACAGAAAAGCCCTAGCTCCTCTCCCCCCACCTTTAACCAGTGTTTGCATTCCCCTAGGCCATCCACTCAACATATTCAGTGCTGAAATCTGTTTGCACAGTTGAGCTCAAAATGACTATCAATGTGACATCTTAAATCTTTTGTTTTCTGTGATTTACATTTATCTAAGAATAAACTAGACAACGCCGTTAGAGAAGGGGACCAGCAGATACCTTCAGCTGAGACCGGATCTGTCTTTCTGGAGCGCACTGTGACAGTTCCTCCTTTGGAAAGATCAGTCCCTGTCCTCCACACCTGCACCTCCACGTAGCCATCACTCTCATCCACGTGGTAGTCTGTGTTGCCAAAGTAGAAGACGGGATCTGGAAACGAGAGAAAAAAAACATGAGGAAAAGCACGTGGGAGAATGCAGACCATAAAAAACCTTCAACCTGAATCACAACAGGATATCTGAATGTCTGGTGTAATTGCTGAGTTGAATCTTTTAATAGGTAAAATAACCTGTAAAATTATCTCTGATTACAGGAGATTTTAAAGGAACATTTCCATTGAATAAGCAGCAGGTAGCGAACACAGTAATTGTAGACCTTAAATAGTGCTTTCTAACTTCCTGGCACGATGTTTTGGTGGCATTCCTATAACTGTGACAAGTATCCAAAGGGAAAAAAAGAAACCTGATGGCTGGTTTTGTACTGGTGGAGCTCACTTTGATAGCGATGGGTCTGAGAGCCAGACAGGAGGCCTGACAGAAGGTCTGGGGGGTTGTAAAGCTCCATACGCCAGCCCAGGCCTGCCTGACTGCAATTAGTGTTTCTATGAGCTGAGCAGAGATTCCACTGCAGCCAAACTCACCCACTGTTATTCTAGTTAACTCTTTCAGAACCAGCGTCCTCGCAATGATGTCCAGCATGTTATGCTGCAGGTGAAATGGTTTGGACTTTGGTGGACATTCTCCTAAGAAAATGCTGTAAGAATTTTGGGGGGGTTAATACAGATTGCTGTAGACACTCCCTGTAGTACCGCTCACAACTGAACATACTGATAACGACATGAATGAACAAAAAGTTTTACATTTGGATTCCATAAGACCTTTTGCCACTCAGTCCAGTTTTTGTTTAACCTCCTAGGACCTGGCGTCCACATATGTGGACATAACATTTTGGGTTGTCTAGACCAAAATACAAATTTTTGCTCTACAAGGGCCTGATATCCACTTACGAGGACATTATACTGCCACTCTTCTATTAAACTTTTAAACAAATATCCTCATATGTGGCTCTCATTTTTCTTAAAAACAAAAATCAGGTAAAAAAAAATTCCCCCATTTGTCCAGTTTGCTCACTGTTTTTAAGGACACACTGCACAGCATGTCAAGACATGCAATGTTTTCAGCTAATAGCTCTTTGGAAATCATCTTGTTGGTGCACAAATAATAGTTGCTGTCAAATGCCTGTGCAGACTGTTTTTGCAAAAAGGTGCTAGTAACAAAGTACCTAAAAATACATTTTGACAATGTAAATTGTTTCTTTGCCAAGCTGTCTGGTATGTGTAGATACAACAAAATATAAAGGAATGAGAGGTGGCTCAAGATTTTTGCACAGTACTGTAGTTAATATCACTAATGAGAGCCACAACTGAGCAGTAAAAACCTTGGGCTTTCAAAAGCTACTGTGACCAAATAATGAATAAATTAAGTGAATGTCAGTGGCCATGGGCAGAGTTGTGGTTTCCATGACAATACACCTACAAAAAGGTACTTAGCTGTTTCTCATCACACAGTATGGGGCAAAACTGAATATGTGGAACGGAGCGATAAACGCAATGAAAAAAAAGAAAACCTAACCAAATCCACGCTGTTATGCGTTATGATTATGTTATCTAGTGAAACCAAACGCAAGACCAAGGAAACAGAGAATTAGTGACAGAGATTAACTGTCAATAGTGCTGCCAGGCTCAATTACAGATCAGGGAAAAGTGTTTATTATTTTTCACCACATTATACTTCTAAGTAATCTGACTCTTAGAAGATCTTGAATATTTTGATGCAACTGCTCGATGTTAGCAAGAAAAGACAAGTTCAAAAAAGGAACGGGTCTTTTAAGCAAAGCCTGGGGTTTCATGGTTCTTAGAGAAACCATCTCTGCGATTGAAGTAATATTATTCCTAAGTGTAAGCAAAGGACATACGACTTTTATGCTTTAATCTGTTCTGAGAGCATGGCCAAGACAAAGAGTGGTGCATCAAGAGTCTTGCAGCTGCCAGAATTTCTACCCACAGAGAGAACAAACAAAGATGGTTTTGGCTGCCTGCAGTGGGACCTCAACTGGAAGAGTAATCAGATCTACTAACCTGATGTTAGCAGCCAGCAACTCAGGCCCTGTTGTACTAGCCCAGTAATCAGATAAGGTTTGTGCAGCAGACAAACACTGAGCTTCAAAGAACTATGACTCATTAAATGAAAGGTAAGCCACCGTATCCTTGATTCACGAGCAGTAGCCTCCTATACCTCAAAGCACATCTAAGATTACATGGATGTTAGTGGTGATGATGCACATTTAGACCTATTTGTATTATGCAAAATCATGTAAACTATTGAAATCCCATATCTTTGTAAACAGAGGAACAAACTTTAAATGTGGAATAAAAGCAAAAAGCCACAGGGCTTCTTCTTTTGAAATTAAACATAAAAATGTAGATCAGAAGTAAGAGGCCCTTTGATTTAATCATTGTGCTCGTCCCATTATTGTGTAATATGCCGGAAACACAATAGCAAACAAAGAAATATCCTTACTGTTGCATATGAGTGAACATAGTATAAAAGAAGAGGCACAAGGAGAGACGCAGACATCCCTAAGGAGACTGTTGCGCTCCCACTGACTGCTTGATTTCACTTGAACTTTGCATGACATTCCCACAGCGTTAAGTGGCTTGTCTAATGGTGAGATTCAATTGAGCCCTGGCAAATGCACTTCTGCCCACTGTGTGCTAGACAAATCTCTCTGCAGCAGAAAATGCATACAAAATCAACTCCATATTCAATACAGGAAAATCAACAACTTTAACAACGGCTGACAGCAATGCAGGCTTGAAAATTCAAAGCAAGGTCTAGATTGAGCCTCTTAAGGCCGACGACTGAAGTCAGCACTTCTCTGCTTAAGTGCTTTAAGACATCTGTTTATATCAGAACGAACGGGAATCCAGGTGAGACATAATGACAGGGTTTGAGAGGTCTTCCTCAATTCATCCCCATCCAGGATGTACAGCACATGCACTGAACCCACCCATCTTTCAAACAGGTCATAATCATACCTTCAGAACCAGTGCGAAATTTACAGGCCAAGTGACACGAGATGATAAACACACCAGTCAAGTCTTGCTGTACAAGCATTCTCATGTCTTTCACTCCCAACCACCAAAATATTTTCCCGGATGCAAAGTCAATATCAAACAGCAATTACCGCTGCAAGAAAGGACAAGTTTCTCCGAACCATCACAGGAAAAGCCAGAGTGGAGTCTGTAAGGATGTGGCCGTTTATGCGCAGATGGTCGACTGCTGGGAAAATAGCAGGTATTCTATGGTTTGCAGATGTTCCTGTTACTGCAGAATACCCGGACAGCTTGAAAACATTAATCCCTTTCAGTGCTAATAATCTACAAGATTTAAATGTGTCCAGGAAAAGTAATAATCATATATATTTATTGTAATTTATTGCTACAATCTATCTTATTGTTTAATATATGTGGTTTCCAACCAGAATATACATTTATTTTACTAATTAGCACACTTTCACCCACAGAGAGCGAGTGAGAGTAAGAGAAAACCACCAGACTAACATAGAAATATGTAAAGTTGTACAACTCCAGAGACCACCTGGGGAGACTTTAAGTGATGGATCAGTCAAATTTCCTTCAAAAACAAGAATATCAGTTTCTGTGCCGTCTCAGAGTCTGGCGGTATTGCCTTACTTTTATTCCCTCTCTGTGGGTGAAGGTGTGCTAATTAGTAAAATGAATATTTTGGTTGGAAAGAAAACATGTCTTCTGTCAGTGCCACAGGTCTTTAACAATAAGCTGACGTTTAACAATAAGCTCAGAGCCGAAAGGGATTTTTCCGGTTTTTTATGACAGGGCAGTAGCTCTGTAGTGTGTATTTTTTTTTTTGCATCAGTGTGTATTTCTGTTGATGAGAAGAGAACAGAAAAGGATTGTGAAACGCTTTGCATTTAGATCTTTCTGAGCATATGCAGGCACCGTTTCATGTTAATTACCGCGCTGCCTTTTAAATTTCTATAGAGCTTGTCAGTTTGTAGCTTCTTTTGTTGTTTACCATTTCCTTCATTGTTACGTTCTGCTGTCTTCTCTTGGCTTCAGTTTGCTAGTACAGTCTGTCCTCACTTGTTATTAGGACATTTTGGCTTCTGTTTAGCTTTTTAATTTGCTGCTCCTCAGTATCTGTTTCATTTTTATGAGTGATTTTTGTTGTTGTATTTCCACCTCTAGCCTGACAGTTTAATTGTTTCTGAAAGGGAGCCCGATGCCATTTGCACAGTACATGCATATTATACACATTGAATATATGTTTCTGTGCCATCTCTGCATCGGTGCTAATTAGTAAAATGATTTTTTTGGTCAGAAAGAAAACAGGTCTTCTCTCTGTGCCACGGGTCTTTAAACCTGGTTATTACTGCAGTAAACTTCACCTCATTTAGGCATAAAAGCTGTAGACATAATCAATTTAGAATTCCAGAAACTGTCAGATTAATATCAGACTACTGGCAGACAATAGCAACTCCACCTTCTACAGCACGTGTGGTTTCTTGCACATGCCACCGCAGTAGGTGGCCAGGATTGTGTTTGCACAGAGCAGGGAGTGCATATATTGGCGCGTGCTTCATATTTCACTGCAGCACTAAAGCTTTCCAGCTTGGAAAGAAGACAGCTGCTTTTCCCCTCCTTTTTTTCTCTTCAGTTCTTTCTTTCTATTTTTTTTTCTTTCTTTTTTTTTTTGCAAATATCAGTAGTATATGTTTAATAACTGTCTGACCCCACAAGCTGGCAAACCTACTCTGAGCCCTCCTGGGAAGTCCTTGCGCAGACCTCTCACAGGCAGGGGCAGGTGCTTAGCCAGGATCTGACTCCTACCTCCCTCCTATAGAACCCGCTTGACAAGCATTCCTACAAGAGGGATAACAAAGAAGGATGCGATGCTCCCATTTGCCTCAAGCTCTTATATACTGAAGCAAACCTGGATTGCATACTTGAATTTAATACCTAGCTAGAAAAGCTAAATTTGAAGTGGAACTGAATCTCCCGCCGCCTCTCTGCTCTTTCAGATATGTCATTGGTCTTGTTCTGCTTGACTCAGAGCTACTTACCATTTACTTCTCCATCAACATTAAAGGCATTTAATAATCACCTCCTTCAGGCAGAAGTGAAAGGTCGACATGACCTTATTTCTCCCTGCTCTTCACGTTCCATTTATACAGTGGTTGCCGGTAACATTAGGTACCTAATCCTGAAATTATACTCGCTGTGCCTACTTTACACGTATTATGTGCATAAGCACCTTTTGTGTGTATTTGCATGTGCAGGTGTCAGGTAATGGTGTCATTGTAATAAGGTGCAAACCTGTCAGACAGCAGCTCCAGGCAATGTTTCGCTGCATGTGGCACTAAAAGATTCCACAGTAAGAACCAGATCTTAAGAATAACAGCAAAATGAACACAAAGGAACTTTCTTCAAAAGTGTGCTGTGTACTGTACTCCATACAATTATGTTGTATAGGCGCACTACTGTGAGTTCATTGCTTTCTGACAACTGATATGCATAAGAATATTTTGACTGTCACAAGCCAGAGGCAAAGAGAACATGACAGCAGATAGAGCGCAGACTGTTAATTCTGGCTGTCAGTCCGAGTCGAGTTAATCCTATGATGCCCTGAGCATCCTTTTCTTCTTTTCTCTGTTTGATAATACACTGAGGACTTATAATGTAGGCAAAGGCAGGTGTCAAATTAGCACAGTGACTATTTTTTTGGATATTTTATAATGAGACCTCTGTTGGTGATACGAGAAAGGATTATTTAGGTAAGAGATGAGTTTGTAACAGCTAAGATAACACACGCAAGATGGATAATTTCAAAGCAGGAATTTGCCTTTCACAGCTTTCAGTAATGCACCAGCACAAACATGTTGTTCATCAGTTATAAGAAGCTGTGCAGCACTAGAGGACTTTGGTCTTTAGAGATCGCTTCTAAAGCAAACTAAGTTTTCTTATCTTATCCTGTGTGATACCTGTTACAATCCAATTGCTTCATTTGCCACACAACCTGTTTTTTTATTTAAAAGACAAGCAACAGCATTATGAGACTTTTTCAGACAGTCTGTAAAAGACAGATATATTCTTTCTTGATCTCCAATCGGTAGAATCTCTGGTGGTTGTTAAGACATGTATGTCTCATACTGTTGGAGTCAAAGACGTCCACGAAGACTGTGACAGTGTAATTCAATAGCTGCAGTGAAAGAATATCCCTTTGTGAAGCAGGATGGCTGCTGTGAGGACTAACTGTTGTACATACAGTTAAAAATTTCTACCTCACAGCAGCTGTTTTGGCAGTCTCGATTCAGTACCCACAAGCAGTAGAGGTCAAAATGCCTAGTGCTCACTCTTAGGTTACACCGCACACTGCTACAGTATAAAAACTTTCTAATTTAGTAACTTCCTCCATCCTCAAGGAGGTCAAAGAAACACACTTGAAGCGTGGCTGCCTCAGGTACCCTGGGAACTGAATGGGCGAAAAAGTCTTTGACACAGATTGAGGCTTTAAACTGAATTGAAAACTGCTGCTGGAGTCACCGTGACACAGATTCATGCACTTGTTGGCAGTGATTTTTGGCCATGATCTAAAACAAAAACTACTACTTTTTTATTGTCGAGAAATGGAACACTGAATATTTCTGTGCTGCTAAACATTTGAGGTCACAGGTAATATTATTTCAGAAGCTGTCTAAACTAAAGTCAACAGCGTGAATGACAGGACTGTTATCAAACATAAAAAACATGCGGATTTGAACGCATTTGAGGTTTCACTAATGGGAAATGAAACTAACTAAAAGTAGTAAAAAAAATCTCAGTGAAGCTAACTAACTTTAGCCACACACAAAATAAATGGTTGGCTAAGTTTTCTGACTATTAGAATTCTAAATTGAATGTTACATCACATTTGCAATTACATGGCTTCAGATAAATTTTCATTCAAGGGAAGACCCTTCTGCAAATGTGCTGCTTTTTTTTCAGCTGCGGTGTTGCCTGCCTGGCATCATAGAGTCTTGAATTCACAGCAGTGCTTGTGGAGATTGTTGAGCGATAGAGAAGTGTGGATAAGGCCATCAGGTGTTGGGGAACAAAGAGGCGTCAGGAAGATATGGGAGACTATCAGACCTCCAGTCTGAGCCTGCAGATATGAGATAAAGGCTTTGCCTTCAGGAAGAAGGATCGCACACTCAAATGCTTTCTCTATGAGACACTGGCAGGCAAGCACAAACACATACAGGGAAAAAAAAATCAAACACACGTTCACATCTATACCAGCATGTTTGCAACCTGCTTATCTGTTTGAATTTATCTTTTGGAATCAGTTTATGCAGTGAAAATTTGCATTTACAAATATTTTTTTAAATTAAAGCCCACAAATAAAAAACACACTGAAGATACAATAAAACTTAGTTAAGGAACAAATTCATGCTGACTTTTTTTTAGGCTTTAATCAGACGTGAAAAAGTGAAGATGAAAAACAGGCAGAAATTGCCTTAAACTGATTCCGCAGTCAAATTTCTTAACCTGCACTGACTATTTGAGACTGGATTGCATTCAACTGCATACTTACGACCAGTGTAATGTAATCTTACCATCATCCATATCAGGAATTATTGTGATTCTCGCCGTGGGAAACTCGGAGCCCAGACAGCCCCCCATGGGCATGCTGAGGGTGACATTGAAGCTCTCCTCGTCTTCGTACAGGGAGTCGTCGATGATGACAATGCGGCAGGATTTTTCTATCTCTCCCTTGTCAAAGCGCAGGATGCTGTGATGGTCCTCAGGCCTGGAGATGTAATCGGAGTAGGACAGCACGGTGGTGGGGATGGTGCCTGTTGCAGAAACTGAGCAGACAGAAAACAGAATTACAGGAAGAAAAATGACGCAACAGTGTACTTTTCGTCACATTAAAAATAATTATTTATGTATGATTTTCATGAACAACGGACCTAAGTTCAAACTAAGCTATAACAGAAGGCAGTGCCTTTCGACTTAATGTCACTCTTTAATGAAAACATTTAATGCAACATTGATCTTCATCAAGTCAAGTCAGTGATTAAAAGCAGATCAGCATATGGCCTTTATTTTTCCTCTAATGCATTAAGTATCACATTGCACCCACTTTTGATGTGCAAGGAGGAAAGTCATTAGCACTCCAGATGTATTATCAATATGACAGCCTTCATCTTCTGCTTTAAAGATGCCATTTATAGATATTCAGCCTCAGCCTAAATTAGATTTCACCGAGAAGAGGTGATCAGACTGAGTACTGAGAACAGGGATCCTTCTGATGTGGAGGACAGCACTAACTCACTCGAGAAATGACACAATTTATCACAAACATTTCAACACAAAGTTATTGTGTTACCTTGCTGGGTGTAACATATGACCATGAGCTCCTGGCTGACATCCCCGCTTCTGCGTACAGGGATAAGCAGCTCACCTATGTCTTCCTCTATGTTGTAGACGGCGGAGGGTATAAACACTGTCGACTCTGCGCGTGAAAAAAAAAATCATCAATAAAGATATTAGATCATTACTCTGACACGGTGTTTTGTTATGATTTAAGCTAAGTAGCGTCAGAATTGATTTGAGGAAATCTCTTATGTATGATCTAAGCATGATAAGAATAATCTGAAGTGAAATAAAAATGCACTGGCGATAATGAAAGGGGAAACGCTTCAGAATATCAAAGTATGGTTTTGATTATTTGCATCAAAACCCTTCATTAGACAGACGTGTGCGCTGGGACCAACAACAGCTTTCATTACAGCTCTGCTGATGGTGCTTCCATCATGTTTTATCAGACACTATTTGTTGTTTATCCGCAGTAAATATCTCACCTATAATTGGCTTCCACAGGATAATAAATAAACAGTTCTGCTTATTGACCTGGTAACTGATGCAGATGAATATGGAATTTGTTACGTGAAGAATTAAGCTGTTTAGAAAATAATAAGCCCGCATAAATTGGCTAGAAGACGTGAAAGTATAACCTTTTGTTTTCCTTTAAAGTTTTACGGGCATCTCTCTATCTATTTCTCTCCATCTCTTAGCCATGTGTGACATTTAGCGAGGTAATGAGTTTTTATCATTTCGGCCATGAAATCCACAGACAAATGGTTTGTATTCTTCTCAGTAAGTGTCATGTTTGGCCACAGTGAAAAGCTATTAGAACTTGAGCTGTCATTTCCCTTCCTATGCAAACAGTTGCATTGGATTATGCGGTTGCACTTCACCTCTCGTCCCTCTGAGCTATTTTAGTCAGTATGGTCTGAAATTATTTATTTTTCACCGATACAAGTGATTCAATTGGTGCCCTTGGGCTATAAAATTTTTCTGCTCTCAGTTAAAAGAAACATGAAATATAGTTTTAAAAGCCCGCAGAGTATATTTGACCTTCAGAGGTTAAAACACATATTAAAACTTTAGAAACCATGAACAGTGTAATGATATGATAATGGACATGGGCGTATGAAGACGAAGAAGATGTCTGTGCAAGGCATGAAGATACAAAAATAGAACTGCAGATAGATAGCTGTCAGTTTTTTGGAGGGTTTCTTCTTGTTTTTTCTCGTGTCTCTGGAGGGGGGGATTGCCCTCCAGAGACACGAGTTTTGCAAAACAAGCTTCACCTAAACACGATCATTAGCTTACACTGTTGACAGCAAATGCTTTGCTTTCACTAGCTGAAGCCCTATGGGATGAGGAGAAACATTATCCATATTTATATCCACATTTGTATCATGCTGTTCTCCGTGTCATCTCTGTTACTGACAAGCTGTTTTAAGAAACATCTGTTCAGTTCTTTAGGCAGTGCCTCGCCCATATTTACAGTACGATAATTTCACATTCAGGTCAGTGCGGCCATCTCTATTTCATATCCCTCTGACACTATGTTACATCTCTAGTGGAAAGAATATACTTTTTTACTTTTTATTGTCTGCCAATCTTCATTTTTGATTCAAGATAGAGTTAGTTCATCTATAATTTCAGTGTACTTGAGATTAAATGCTACATTTAAAATGCTCTGATGTCTTTTTCCAGACCTTAAATTTCCCAAATTAATCCCCTAAACATAAGCATAGCTTAGTATTTGAGCATTTAAGTATTTATTGTCATTGTCAGAGAACAATGAAATTGCGTTGTGTTGTCAACTTTAACCACTTTTGTGCAGTTTTAGTTTACCTAGTTATCCTGTAAATGCATTATCTCGCTCTCTCTTTTTATTTTTTTGAAATTCCTTTTTCATGTTCCAACCTGCAGAGGCAGGGTGCGTATTATTATGCATTGCTATGTGGCCAACTAGTTTATCATGGGTGTGATCAACACAACCATGACAACCACGACATTATTTTTTCTCTGCAAAAATGACAGATCAGCGTTAATGTTCAGACACGTGATATCAAACACTCAGTTACATCAGACATTAATGAAAAATGTTCAGCCCCCCCCAAAAAAAGAAAGAAAGGAAGAATCTCTGGAAGTAAAATCAATACTGACCATCATCGGGGTCCAGGATCTCTACAGTAGCTACCTCTGGGAATTCAAGGGCTGCCATCACCGGCTCAGACAAAACAATCTGAAATGTCTCGGACACTTCATACTCCCCGTCTGACAGGATCCTGACCTTCCAGGTGGCTTTGGTCTGGCCTGGGTTAAACTGCACCTGTTTTTGAGATTTCCCCCGGAAATCTTTGTCCTTTTCTGCAGTGCCATCCTTTGTGCCAATACCTTAGAAAGGGCATTACAAAGTTATTGTTAATTAACATTTGAAAATTCTGTAAAAATGACCTCACCATCTGCCGGCTTTTGTGTTTAATTTTAACATTTTGCTTTGTTTACTGCATGCCCATTTACAAATGTAAATATTTATGTGATTATGAATAGCTATATAAAAGCTGAAAAACCAAACAAACATACAATTAAACTGCTTTTCACCTCCCGTAACACCTGGAAAATCTCACACCCCAGTTGGTCTAACACAACAATATCTGTCCATATCCAGGGTGCAGTTTCCCGCCACCGTTCTTTGAGATGATCATGGTGGAAATAAACACCATTATCCCTCATGTCAGCCCAGCCTCAGCAGAAGTGGTTGGAGGCTGACTTGCACTGTCTGACCTTCAGCATGAGAGCTGTTTGATGGAGCTTACAGTCACTACTGCTGTGACACTGGCTGGAAGCCTGTTGAGCAGGAGCGCTGAAGCTGGTGAAATGTCACACAGCCATTCCATTGTGTTTGCTAACTGGCCACACAACACACAGCAGGGTTCTGGCAATAAATAAATAAAAAAAAACCCTAAACAAAACAAGGAATTCCTGCGAGCTGCTGTAAATGCAGAAAACCATAATATCACTGGAAATTGAACCTTTGAGATTACAGGATTTTTTAAAAAATACTGAGCAAGATAGAATTAGGAAAAATTAAATTTCATGTAGTGTTTTTAAATGAAAATAAGAAAGAAAAATGAGTGGATACAATGAAAAAAAAGGTTTAGTGGATCCTGAAATATCGTCAACATTCAAAGAGTATGAAAAGAGACACAATGATGTACTGTTAAGTCAATCTCCTTCAAGCTGGATTGGTTGGTCCCATTCACAGCGGTCACTCTGAGCCTTCGCAGCAGCTGGGCTCACTGTAGCCTCCTTACTGGTGTGAACTGCACTGTGCACATTGGTTAGAGATGAAGCAGCCCATCCTTTGGGTCCTCAGATTAGTGTTCACTCATGCAGGGTTAGGCAAGATAAAATATGCTGTCTTCACTTGAAGGCACTGACCTAAGATCAGGTGGTATTTTATCACAATACCGAGGCAGAGAGTCTGAGGTGCCACATTGCTCTGGTGGCCAGCTTATGCCAGTTAATCCGAACAGTTTGCTACTTTTACTCTGCTATCCCCATCACAGCAGAGGAGGCAGGAAACTATAAATGATCCCTGTAAGAATGACATGAATGCTCTGGGATTTTTTATGTTTTCCGTTACAAGGAAGGACACTACCTTTCTAAGACAGGATATTTGGAGGCGGAATAGTGCAGAGATGTTGAAGCACCAGAATAACTGATGAATAAAATAAAAATAGATATTTTTAACCGAAAAATATAAAGTTCTAAATTGAAACCAATGGCAAGTGCGACAGCATGGATGTTATTGTTGAGAGATGTCAATAAGGTTGTCTAAATGTCTGATGAACTTGAGGCTACCTATTTTTCATGGCTAGAAATAAAAAAACAGAAAATCCGTCCAGGACTATTTGATCAGACAAAAATAGAAGAGAAGATTGCAAATGTATAGATATGGGAAACAGAGACAATAAAAGCATTTATGATATATATTCAGTAAGAGAAACTATTGCTTTTAGTTCTTGTAATTTTTTCTGGGTATCATAAAAGCACGATGGCAAGCTTTGCCTGTACCCCTCTACGGAGAGGTACATCATCCTCTCCCGTCCATTATCATCCACCTTAATGCTGCAGCAGTAACAAGAAAACTTGTTTTTTAAAACCTTAGCACGCAATACCAATAACACAACAGCAATTTTGGACATAATGCAAGCCTTGTTTTCTTTAGGCAATGAAAACAGTGCATCCAAAGTTCAAAGGAGAACTTCTTTAATTGATAATGAAGTCATTAATAAATCAGCACCAGTGCTCCAGAAAATCAAAGCAAACAGCAACTATTTGATTGTTTGCCCAACCTCCTTATAAACAATATTTTACTTTGTTGTTTAAAATCATCCCACAGACAGATCACTATTGGGTTACCACACACACACAATCAGTTTTGCATCTTTTGTTCTGCATCTTTCAACGTGAACAGGAAAATTACATTAAATCTTGTAATAAGTTTTAGATTTACTTCTTACTCTGATCTACCACATGTATCACATCTTCACTGCAAGTTTTCTCCTCCTCTTTTTCTCACTCTACTGCACCTCTCTAATAAGCGCAAAAGGCCATAAAATAACATTACATAACATATACATTTTATGGCATTTAGCTTTATAATACAAAGATATTATATTTTTATTTCACTGAGTCCCTAAGGTAGAGCAGTTATGCCGTGCAGTGTGAGACACTGTAAAGGTCAGTAAAATTTGCATATCCCCTCAGAGATGTTTCATTAGTCTGGGGGCTCTTGAGCGTACGAAGTTGCAGTGACGGTACAGTAAATGATCCTATGGGGTTTGACCTTCAGCATGAGGCCATTTAATTACACCTCATCTTTATGGACAGAATAAATGGCAGCACTAAAACAGGCTACTAGTGCCAGCTGTAAGAATTCCTGCCACTCATAAATGCTTACAGCAGCTCTTTTTTAAAAAACAGTGTTAACAGTTATTGCTCGTTTAGTTCTGTACACTAGATTGCCTCGACTAACATTTGCAGTGGCACCTCTCCATAGGCTCTAACTTCAGCTGACCTTTCTCATGAGCATGCAGAGTCCCTGAGGGAACATCCTCTGCTATTGTGTGACTGGAACATAAATACCGTCCAGAAAAGAGAGGTAAAAGGTCACAACCCGTGTGACCTTATTGGCTATCTAGGCCAGCTTTGCAATTGTCCTGAAATATAACAATGCGCGTTCGTGTGGGCTTTTGAGTCGGTGAATGCTTGACGATATGGTGGCCTGCGACACTCAAGTAAACAGACTTAAACAAACGGGTGTTGAGAAAGTGAATATCTTCCAACAAGGGCTATATGTTTGCTTCCCTGTGTATTTGAATTTAACTGCAAAACAACTTAACAGACTCTGTGGAATTTGGTGAGTTAATCTTTAGTTAATCCTGGAGCGAAGCAGCAAGCAAATCATCAGTGGTTGACCAAAGAATGCACAAACATGTAACATGTTCAGCATTTATTCCTTTATTATTTTGAAAATATCCAGAATCAGAAAATGGGGAACATTTTTTGTTAAGATAAGATGAACATATTCAACTCCTCTCATTGCTTTTTGGTAACATTTAAGATGAATTAAAGACATTTTAAGTGACTTGATGTAAAATCTGCTTACTGATGAATGATGTCTCTCCCAGGTAGCCCCTACGCTTCAGCACCACCTCCAGGAACTTGGCCTCTTCGTTCACCACGTAGTGTTGTTTCTCTAAGGAGATCCAAGCCCAGTTCAGACGGAACTGTTGGTTCTTCAGTTTGTTGCCGCCTGTTACAAAAAGAAAAAGTTTATTTTTTTTCTTCAAAAAGGACTACTGAGAAATCCTAATATAGAAACACAGAAGAAGACGAATTAAAAACCCTAACCAGGACTAAATGGTCCAAAAATGGGCACATCATTTTGATTCAGAGGTGATACAGAAATTTCAATACCCTCTATTAGGATGGGTTCTTGCATACACCCAGGTTTTGACTTTGACTTCTAGCCTGCTCTCAGTGAGGGGTATGCGGTGTGCACAGCCCTTAAGCAAAAGGAAAACAGTTTGTGCCATCTAATTGCTTCATTTCTGATTAAGATAAAAGGTGTCTGTTTCTTGTCTGAACTGGGTTTTTTCATCCATGCCTTTTGAAGCTGCACTCAAAGGGCGACGTTATAGTCCTGGAGGGCATGTCTGCAACTATTTGACCGTAAAGACTCAAAGCAGAACCACATAGACAGGCATCAAACGCAGATACACAAACTCCGGCAGACCAAAATGGGCACACATGCACGCACGGACTCATACAGGAACGCATTTTAATATGGTCATTTCCAGTGCGATGGCTGGGAGTCTAAATAATGAAACACAGGTTAATAAAAAAATCCAAATGCATCCACCAGACTGCACAGTTAAATTGTCTGGCTGGTGCTGTAATGGTTGAGGATGGTGAGATGGAGATGCATGAGCCACAGAACATTTGGCAGTTCAGAAAGTAGTGATATAAAAGTGAAATTGTCAGGAGGGACATTGTTCAGAGATTTTAAAGTGCTGCCTTTGCAGATGTTAGGCACAACTGAGAGTCTCAACTCCTCCCTATTCTTGTCGGTACAGCCAGTAAATCTGTCACGTCCAGCAGACCACTCTGCTGTGTCCATTTCCTTCCTAACTGTGAAGGGTAAAACCTATATACATTCACCCTGGGTGTTTTATTATGTGTGAGGGTGCATGCATTATGAGGTTCGGTGACTCTGTGCATGCTTGAGTGGGTGCGCGCACATATTAAATATTCTCTGCACCTGTTACTTTGGATGTTATTGTACATGTTTTCTCGCACTGAGCAACACCAGGCCTTTAATACCCATGTGTTAAATACCCATTTGACAATATGCGGCATTAACTGCTTGAAAGTATAAAAAGTCAGTGTGATGCATGAGGACAAGTAGCAAAAAATATTTATTTTTCCCTCATCTCATAGAAAACTCGTTGTATTATTTATGTCATTAAAATATAATGAACACACTGATTTACTTTGATGTTTTCAACCAGACAGGGTGTTTAAAGTTAAGAAGATAAAGAATGCAGTAAATTCCGAAAGAAGACAGAAGACAAATCAAGACAGATGCTGAGGTTCCTTAAAATTACAGATCCAGATGGAAAGGACTGAACTGTGAACCTTGAGTAGAAAGCAGATTTTCTCTGAGTATTTATTTCTCTGTTTGACAACAGGCATATCTAGTTGACACACAAAAAATGGCCTTTAGTTGACACACAACTTCAAAGCACGGCTGTTTCTCACCTCATTCTGATTCAGAATCACGTTTTGAAAGTTCAAATACTGTGGATTTCCCTCTGTGTTTAAATTATACTTAAATATGAAAATTGTAGCTATCTAATATTGATCAAAAGGTCTATCTGGCAGTGTAATAACATTTAATCATTTTGTAATGCTAGCATTCACTTGTTTGTCTGCTCAGGCACTATGTCACTGTGGAACACCTCGCTTTTCTGTTTTAGTAGGCAAAGCCACCGGTGCTGATGATGAGATCAAGTAGCTCACAAGGTAAGTGCAAAACATTTGCACCACATTATGACAAAATTTCCATCACTGATCTCAGGACACAAATGGCAATTCCTGAGTGAAAAGCTGTTTGGGAAGTCAATGTGGCATTAAATTTGAACTAATAAAATCAAGCTGTTCAGCTCTGTTATGCTTCTCAGTACACTAGCAGTACAAAAAACAACATCATTTAAAATATAAAATTCTGTGTGCAGAGAAAACATGCTTTTAAAGAAAACTATTGCTGGCAAAATACATCAAATATTACATATGTAACACGTAACTTTTATTAAGTGACAGTACAACATCCTATGGGAACCTGACACACATTCTTGAGGTCTACCACAGTGTAGGCTTTCTGCTTCCTGTGTGTTCCGCATTATTCTTCTGGAGACAGGTGACCTATGTATGACAGGGCCTCCCTACACTATTTGGATTAAAGCCAGCAGCATGTCACTCATGCCACCAATAAACACTGTGTGTGTGATCTCTGAGCTGTGGCGCCTGTTCTCCACGGAAGCAATGGAAGCAGAGGTTTTGGCTAGTCTTCTGCCACCATTTGTTTATCTGAACCTTACATTAGATAGAGTCTATGTAGGTATAGAAAATGAAGGTAACATATTATTTGCACACTAAAATATTCAGCTAGAGAGTGGAACAGAATATAGTCAGATGCACACCAATTCATGTTCTGTTTTGCATAAGTATTCACATGACACTCAAAAAAGTGCCTACGCAACAAACCGAGCCTCAAGGAGGATTTTCTTCCCTTCTTTTTCAGGATCACTCACATTAAACACCTGTTCACCTTCAGCGTTATTCACAAACTTGAACAAGCTCTATTAATTATTCACTTTCCCTATCCATAAGAGACCGAGGACGACACAGCACTGACCCGCACTTTCAAACATCAGAAGAAAAATATTCATGTTCACAGTTTATACCAGAGTATATTATAGGTAGAGTCCCAGAATGACATTAGAAAACGTTAAGTTTAGCGTTCCTCAAGGTCTTGTTAAGCTTTAGTATGGGCTTCAGGGAGTGGAGGTGCTCATTTCCAGAAGGCCACTTCACTCCCCTAGATTTCTTTCTAATTAAGATAAGCAGGGGTTGGACTAATTCCACTTCAAAGAGGCCCAAAGGAAAACATCCAAGTTAATTTTTAACTAGGTCTCACAGTAGTGAGACAGAATTTAGTGAATATCTGTATCACTTATGTTTGGGTCTGCTCTGCAGCGCTAGTCTTAGATTTAATATTAGACCATATTTCCACATTATCCTTATTTTTCCTGGATAATCTTAATGAATTCACCAGATTGACAAACTGCCTTTGTTCTGTCTTTGTTAGTTTCACAGTATGCCTTTAAGCGCTGGCAGTGGATGTCACTCTAAATATTAGAGATAACTGTCAGACTCTGCAAACAAGCACTTAACTACAGCCAACCTCATACATGAACCATCTGAGAAACCCTCTTGTACAGTTCATGTAGCTGCTGTCCGTTCACATAGTGGATGCGTGATGAAGGACAGAAGCCTTTTGAGTGGGGCCAAAGAATGTGAAAGGCTGCACTGTGCCAACTTACAAAATGGTCTCCTCCCTGCATACATGTTGCAGTCAGCCCTTATTTGGTCACCGTCAAGCATTGCAGGCCAGAGTGCCCCATGGATTCAGCCAGGCAGACAGATAGGCGGCTCTTTGCCCACAGAGTTGCACTGCGCTGATTATGAAGGATAAACTGGGACTAACTGATGAATCCTTTTAGACTCAAAAGACAAAATGTATCTAAAAATAAATGTACTCTAAATTCACTGTCATGTAATGGAATAGACTGGCATTTATACAGTGCTTTTGAGGTGTTGCTGAGCAATTTACACTATAAGCCACATTCACCTTTTCACTCATATTCATAACGCATTTTATTCTGTGTATTTAAGCACTAGCTGTGTCTATCTTACATGCACGTGGCTAATTTATAATCTAAGATGCAGATTTTGGAAGCAGAAGCCAAAGGACCTGAGGGAACTCCAAAAGGGACATGAGGAACATGAAACGTCAACACAGACAGTCTGTGCTAATCAATCCTCCTTCTCTTTCATTCTGCACATATCAGCACTGCAATGTTAATAAAAATATAGCTCGATAACTAATTGTGCACCAAACCTGAAAAGTAATTTAAGTGTTTTGGTTAGTTGTGTTTCAAAGCTTCCGAGTGCAAGTAGACCCCACTACAAGAAAAAGCCACAAGAGCTTTTCAATTTATTTATTTATTTTTAATTTATTAATAAATGCATGAAATAACTTGTAAAGTATAACTTCACAGCTCTGTACAGCTATCAGAGACTGAAGGCAGAGCATGTTTAAGTGCAGAATAACATTTTATTTGACTTTTATGCATTTATATGTTGGAGAAAAGCCAAGAAATAAATATTTAAGGAATGAGTTCAAATGTATTTCATATGCAGATGTTTCCAACTACAAACTCTGCTTCAGTGTTGCACAGATAATGTTTTTCTACACTTCATTTGTTTGCGCTGGTGTGGATAACAAAATGATGTTTCCACACCTGCAGTGCGAGGCATAAAGTCTCCTGAAGCAATTTGCTAAACCAAATTCATTCATACTATTAATCAGTGCCTCTAAAACATTATCATGCAGTCCTATTTTTCTTAAATCACCAGCAGCAAAAAAAAGAAAGAAAAAAACAATAACAAAAAAAACCCCAACTACTGTTCGTGCCATCTTTTAATTAGCATCAAAAAATGTCGGTAAGTGTAAATCAGTCAGTCTATTCAACATGTGGATCATTAGCAAGACACCTCATCTAATGATCAGGCTGCCATCAAGCTTTGAGGTAATTGGCTACATTTGGTGAATATTTATGGTCACACTGAAAATTGCTTTGAATAATTTGGGTTGCTTTCTCAATCTTACAGCTAGGTTAAAATTTCATCAGAATCCAATGTGTCCTCAAAGATGTAATCATGCTATTTATTTTATCTCTAGTGTGTAATCGATTTTATGAAACCAGGGTTTTAGCGATTTTAGTATAATCGTCTTTAATTAATTTGCATAATGGAGGCAATGTCGCCTTTGAGAACATATAAGTCAAGAGACAAATCAATACCTAATTTTCTTTCAATGGTTAATTTCTGTGATGGAAAGCAAACATGTTATATAATCATCTCCTATAAAATGACCTTTGCTTTTAGGTCCATGGTGTGTGAGACTATACCAGCATACTTTTCACCTCTCCAATTAAGGGAAAAGGGATTTAATAATCCTGTTGAAAGAAAAAAAGCACATGGCAGAGTAGAGAAAGAGAGAGAGAGCGATATGGTCTAATCTCCCTAAGCCTTGTATGCACAGTAACGAGTGGAGAGCTGGCCATGGCTTGAAAGATTTAGAATGGTTATGATTTCACAGGTCCTAAACCCTTTTCTATAAGCACAGACTTTCAGGGAACTGGTCTGCCATAAATCTGGCCACTCCAGCAGCGTCCCTTCTGGCTGCTGTTGCCTCTGTGTCCACTCCAACACACTGTGGTCACTCTGGGGCAAGATTTGTGAATGCTGAAAGAAAGGCGAGAGGTGCTTTTGTACAAAGGTGCCAGGTCAGAGAGCCATGCAAGGCTTAAAGCAAGCAATGCTTTGCTCTCAGTAGGGAAAGTTCTTCGAGATTAACATCTGAACCCAAAGGTGATTAAATTCTCAGAGCTCTTTCCAAATTTGAAGTGTAGCAGTTAGAATTACCTGTCCTTAGTGACTAAATCCTGATTTTTTTTAAAGCTGTTTAGAAGGTTAATGTCTCCTTATTGCATTACATCTCTGCTCTGAGACTTTATGGGGTGACAACTATAACTATGTTGGCCATGATTGGATTACACTTAAAGGCATTTTTTTTAGTTTCATAAAACATTTTACAAAATCAAAACAGAATCAAATTATCAGCTCCTCACAAGAATCAGAAAATTAAAAAAAAATTCTACCCAGCATCTGCAGAATGAAATTCAAAACACTTAACATCATGATTTCAATACTCTCTTCTACCCTGTTCTTGACACTAAGGATCCTTTTAAGCAGTCATCCTGTTTACACTTTTTGATTCCTAATTGCAGCACCAGGTTGTTGTGGAAACTGCACAGTGAGCCACTCGCATGTGTAAAAAGGCAATGAGCAATTCCCAGAGCTCCTATTTCAGACGAGGCTCCTTTATTCATCCCCAGGAAAGAAATGTGGCAGAGGAAGTACAGTTCAATGTGACTGTAGGGAAAGGTCACCCATTCCCTGGGAATCTTCTTCACACTCCAGTGTCTTCACACACTGCCACAAATGATGTCATTTGTGGGTGCAGATATCACAAAGACACATGAGAATAACTGGTAAGAATACATTTTTGGAATAAAAACATCCGTCGTAAAACGTCTACTGTATTTCCAGTTTCAAAGTCACAAATCTGCCTGTATAAATTCAGATCATTTATACATTTATATGTTGGCAGTTATGTT
This sequence comes from Copadichromis virginalis, assembly GCF_057382275.1. Taxonomy (NCBI): domain Eukaryota; kingdom Metazoa; phylum Chordata; class Actinopteri; order Cichliformes; family Cichlidae; genus Copadichromis; species Copadichromis virginalis. Next base: position 34,430,448 of record NC_140631.1, on the reverse strand, counting down.
GACAATTAATTAAAATCTAACATCCATCTTACAAATTAAATGTTAGCAAATTATCGCCATCATTTAAAGGTTTATTATTCTCAAATATGTAAGTTCATAAATTATTTATGAAAACATTTAAAGAGTTATCAAGTTCAGAGTATAGACTTGCATGGGCAGCTCCAATTTCCAGTTATCCTGACAATAGACAAATGTACCATTTCTAAAATTTACAAACCACTGACATCTCATACTGCAAATGAAAACATTCAGGCTTTTTATATCAATCCTATTAGCCTTGGGAGGAAATATTAGTTCAATTAGAATATTTCCAGAAATCTTAAGAAGCAGCATGAAGCCAACTCTGCAGTGCATGTCTGCACTTTGTGATTTTACAACATGGGGCACTGTGCCAAGCACTCAAGGTGAGGACTTATTTCTATAGTTTTAGAGGTACTTTTTGTGTTTAGGCATGTTGACAGGATAGTAAAACAGACAGGAAAGTGAGGACACCCAGGCCGCTGCAGTAGTCTTTCAGCATATGGGTGAGCTATACCAGTGCCCAGGACCTCTATCATGGCTTTACGGCTAATACTTTCTACATTTTTCTTATATTTGATGAAAATACAGTGTGTAACAAAATCACGATCGACATAGATTTCAAGTTATAAATTTCAATATATAAAGATTTAACAAATGTTTAGAAATTTAACCATGAAAGTTAATACACAGGGAATTTAAAGTGCATCACATTTCTGAAGGATATCTCTTTCCAAAAGAGGTATCAAAGCCTCTTCTGAGGGCTTTGTATATTTTGATTGTATAGGTGAGCTCAGACAAAGTATTCATTGATTGCCCTTGAATAGCATTCCAGCCTGTCGAAGAGGACGTGGCCTCGAGTGTCTTAATTAACAGTCAGCCACACGGTTTACGGAGCATAAGCCTGAACTCTCAATAGCAAGGGAAGTTACAACAAAAGGCTGAATTAGCAACTACAGGGCTTTTTTTCAACATTCACAAGTAAAGGTCACAGTGGATTTCAAATCAGGAGTTCTTTGCTCATTACCAGTCAATTATGTACAGTATGAACACCGTGGCGCATAAGCTGCTGAGGTAGATGTGCAAATCTTCTGTGACCTGCTGAAAAAGCTGCGTGAAGTGAAGCTGGTGCCAAAAATTGTTTTAGCAAGCCTTTGAGTTCCGTTTACATGGAGTTATTTTTTAAAAAAAAACACCTTTCCAAATAGCATGCTGTAAAGAATACAAGAATAACATGCCTTTTGAGCTTATCTTAGCCTCAACCTCAGGCAGAAGAAAATGTGTCTGCCTGAGCTTACATTGTTACAGGTGCATATGCAAAATGTATCCCAACTCTCAAATACTGCTGGCGACTGAACAGAAGAACAAAGGTAGCAAAATAACAAGGAGGTACAAGGCTAAGTGCGAATATGGGAGGGAAAACAAAGAAACATAAGGATGCAGGAAGACAGGAGTTGACAAAGAGAGGGGGGGGCGTGCTTTTTCTTGACCCTTGAATGCTCAGTGTTTGCTCTCTTGTCAGACCGAATAATGGTGGACTGTTTGCTGAAAGCAGCAGTGTGAGACCACAGAATAAAAAACCCCATCCCAGTCCCCCAGACTCATGCGCTCCATACTAATAAAGCCGGGCATTTCTCGAGTCTGTTGGGCCGGCCTCCATTGGCTTCGGCTATAACAACATGTTTCAGCTGCATTTCACAGTTGTTACTTGCAAATCCTCACATGTAGTAAAGCGTTTGCCTTGGAGCGAAATGCTCCCTAAAAAGCTGAAATGGTAATTCCTAAAGAAGTGTTAAATAACTGTTGGCCCTTTGTTTATGATGGATGAAAAGAAGCCATTGAGTAGAACTGTGCAAACCTGCATTTTAAAGATAAGCATGCTGTTCTGCATTCATGAAAAGAGCGAAGAAAATGTCTAAGGACTTAGTGTTGTTATTGTCTTCTCCTTTTAATATTGGACTGAAGATTAGTCTGTGCAGCAGAACAAGCCCTGGGTTAAAAAATATTTGCTGGCATGTTAAAAGAAGAGTACTTCTAAGGATGCCTGCAACATTTAATATAGGCAATCAAATGGATTTTTCTTTTTTTTTCTGGCCTTTGAATCATTGTCAAAATAGCTTCTGGAAGTCTTTGTTGGCGAAAGTGAACCTTATGATATGAAAACCGACTTCTGGTACAAAGTCAGATACACTCTTGTCGTTGCATGGATGAGTTCTGTGCTGCAAGACCTCTATTCGGAGTATACCACATTGCATAATACTATCATTTAAATTTATTCTCTTCTGAGACCACTGTGTTGTGTGCTACCACATAAAAGCACACAGTGTTGTAGGGAGCACAATTACCTGGCATCCCGTGGAATGGAATAAAGTAATGCGATGTAATGAATCTGAATATTTCTCAGACTGAAAACTATTAGACATGAAGGACAAGAGATGAATGTTGGAGTTACAAGAGAGCAGAAATGTCATTCTTACCTTCAGATTGCTTTGTTAAATTTCACACTGAATATTCTTTAAAACATTATCACCTCTTTTTAAAGTTGAAATGAAATCTGCACCTGATGTTTCGAAGCTTTAATCGCACCATATTTTCTGCTCATACATATGACTTATTAACCACTGATTACGTTTGAAGTAATGTTTGGTGGCGAGGATAGTGGCTTTAGCCAGTCGCCTGAAAAAATAAGCAGTAAAATGCAACCTCTTTACCAGACTGCTCAGTTGTCTCAACTTGCTTCCTTTGGCCTTTATTTCTGTCTCTTGTCCCATTTTCTTGCTAATATGTAACTCTTCACTTCACTCCAAGCTCATGTGCTGGAAAACCAAGATAAGCCCATGCATGGTCTAGTTAATTTCTGGCAGCAAGACATTCCTGAGTTTTCTTAATGGGGGGAAGGGTTCATCTGAGTGCTGGACATTTCCACGGCTGTCTTTGAATTATTTTTGTGCTTCTCAAACTGATATAAGCCAAAACAAATTTTAGAAAATGCAATGTAAGACAAATAACTAAGAATTGATTCACATATCAAATGCAACTTTTGGTGGGACATATTACTTGACCAGTAGTGGAAAAATACTGATATGCACTGCCTTCAGCTCTGTAAAAAAATATAAGAGAATAGATGAAGTGAGCGACGGGAATGTTGTCTGAATTAAATAACCATAGTTTGAGGCTGTCATACATTCCTTGAAATGGAGAGAAGCTTGATACTTACTGACTACATAACATTTCTTCACGGCTAATCAAATCTATAGCAAACTCTAAATCATTTATATTCATATGTAGATCCAGCTGAATTCATGCAGAGTTTACCTACTACATTTGCGCTCTCACACCTTGTCAACACAGGCAGTGTTTAGAGAGTGAAGTGCACATCAGCACATTCATGCCGTCGCTACAGGCGACAGGAAGCAGCTTGACGCCTTGCCCTCACCAATACAGGGACCAACAAAGCACTTCAATCTTTCATCTCCTATGACTACCCCCCCACCTCCCAATCCATTTCTCCACACGATGACTCCTCATATCCTGAGTATCAGGCTACACTTATAGAAAGGAGGTGATGGTGAGTGGGAGCTTGATCAGAATTCCCAAAGGGTTTCATCAGCACCTTTCATGAGACGAGAGCCCAGAGACACACTCCTACCATGTGCGAAAATAAAAACCTTCTCAAGTGAATCTGTGTCTAAATGCGTATCATCTTCAGTTCCTCTCTACTGTATATATTTCCCTTGCATATTTATATACTAAACTTATTCTTATTCTTCTTCTTTCGGGTGATCTGCCTCCTCCTCACCCTGTCCCTAATATCCTCTTCTGTCACACCAACGCTCTGCACGTCCTCCTTCTACTACATCCTTGAATCTTCTCTGTGGTCTTCCACTTTGCCTCCTGCCTGGTGGTTCCATATTCAACATATTGTGTCCAATATATCCACTATCACTCCCTTGCACCTGTGCAAACTATCTCAGCCTTGCCTCTCTAACTTTGTTTTCAAACCACTCGACCTGAGCTGTCCCTCTGATGCACTCATTTCCAAAGCTTGGCCTCCTGTCTTTTCATTAGTGCCACTGTCTCTAAACCAAACATCTACCATCAGACCATCCTTTTCACTGTTGCTTCTATCCATCACAAATCACAGCTGACACTCATCTCCAGTCACTCCACCATGTCAATACGCTCTTCTTCACCTCCCGTGTACATGGTCTGATTTGGATAGCTGACCTCACCTATTTAAACTCATCCACTTTTATTATTTCTACTCCTTGTAGGGTCACTGTTACATCCGTCTCTCTCTCTCTCATTCACACATATGTATTCTGTCTTGCATGTACTACTTTTCATTCCTCTTCTCTCCAGAACATACCTCCACCTCTGCAGGCTCAGTTCCACCGTGCCACTACTCTCGCTACAAATTACAATCTCATCTGCAAACAATATAGTCCAAAGAGACTCCTGCCTGACTTCATCTATTAATCTGTCTATCACCAGTGCAACCGATCCGTGATGTATTCGCACCCCTAACTTGAACCCCTCTGTCCCTCCTCAATAATATGCTGATGATATCACAATGAAAGAAGCTGGTGTTGTTTCTGCTCTACATCACAGCACTCTAATCAAAAGAGACAACAGCTTGAAATCAAAGACAAAGCCGTTATCAATTAAACTGTAGCTGATGCCAAGCATCTTGATGAAACATTTTAGCAGCGCCAGCCTCATCTCTGATTATGAAATCAGACAGCTGGCCCAGTGATGGAAAGACGGTCAATGCTTTGTGTACGCGAATGTGAACGTGCATGAAAAATGTGTACAAAGGAGGTGCAGCGTGCAAAGGGCTCCAATCATGAAACCCAAGTATAGCTGGAGAGAGTTGTGACACACTACAGCCTCGGCCCAGCTGTCAGTGGTTTATCATGCGGCAGGGCGGAGAGGAGCAGCTCTGGTCCACTGCTGGGATTCAGGGGCCAGAAACACATTATCCAGAGTGATTTTTCAAAAGTGAACAAAAGCTCTACTCCTGTGAAAAGAGAGTTGTTACAGCAGCAACTGTAGCATCACAAACACTCAGATTCCCTGCTGTTTGTCAAAACAGTCCCATCGGGCGATTTCATGAGGCCAAAAATCACACAGGACACATCGCAGAGCATGAAAAGAAAGTGATATTTTATATTGTGACATAATAACGCAAAATAAATTCCTGAATAGTTTAATTTGACCTAAAGTTTATTTCCTTTTTGTTCTGCCCCTGTTATATTTATTTTAAGTATGACTCAATTTGTCTGGGGCCGTCCTAAAACCCGATGACACAAACTTTAACCCTTTTTTTCCACATAATGGGGATTTTCACCAGAGGAATCTCAGTTCTGCTAGACTGATAACCTAAGGCAGCAATGACGACACACATCATCATTCGGAGAACAAGCCTGGGCCTGAGGTTTCTATACTTTTGGGAATTTGCCTTTGCTTTGTTAACCTTGGCAACATACACTTTGGCAGCACATAAAGACAGAGAGAGCAAAATCATCAAACAGGGTTTCCCTTCTGTTTTCTAATGGGAAAATTAAAGCAGATCAGAATAAATCAGTAAGTTCCCTAGATGTTTAAGCAACAAATCACCCACATTCTTTGCTGTAATCAGCACAAACACCACAATGAAAAATAAATGTGACATTGTCATGGCTGCTCCAAATCATTATCTATCATTAATGGATTTGGTGTTCTCTTTTTCTGATGCATTTGAGGCAGCAGAATATGCCTTTTGGACTAAATATAGATTGTAAATACGGAGCTGTAATCTGCACTCAGGAGCAAAATGAACAGCAATAAAAAAAAGGAGGCACAGCACTAACAGACGGCCTGAAAGTGATCCAACAGACTTGGGCAAAGAAATCTGAACAAAAAAAAAAAAAGAGAATTCATTGGCTTATTCAGTGCCTAAATCATTTCAGAACAATGAAACCTCTTGAAACATATTTAGGCGTTCCTGCCTCGGAGAATTCTACTATCATCTTTTCATCATCAATAAAAGCATTTTAATCTTTTTTTTTTAAAGTATTTCGCTGGCTCAAGACTGCTAGATAACAGCGAATGTTTGATCCCCTCACAGATGAGCACAGGTTTTTCATCTGTTTGGTTAGTCGCAGCAGCTCTTTGCGGATATGCTTTCATTTAAGTCGTCTCTATGCTTCATACACACATTAAAGGAAAGCAAACTTGCACATACACCTCGTTATGCTGTGCTGAATAGAGAAGGCTGCTGCTGGGTGGTAAACATTGCAAATATAACTGCAATGCAGACTAGTGAGAAAATTATAACACAAAGTTAGCTGCTGACGACATAAGGGACGCAAATCACTCTCCAACTAAAATGATTAGTCTAAATCCATTCTGTAATTCAGTTTTTCAGCCCCAAAGTGCAGCAGCTGTGCTTCAGGAACAGCTCTGTAATCAAAGCCCAGATGTTTTATCAGTAAATGCTTTTTCCATAACAATAAAACGACTTCACCTATTTTATTGTCTGCAGCACAGCTGGACTGTGAAGAAAACCGAACACCCTGAAACCCCTTTAAACTATCACTACAACGAGACCAGCTATGTAATTTGCTGAAGCTTAAAGCATACTTTATGAATATGATTCATACCAGTGGTCCCAAGGACAGAGGAATGTTATACCCCACAAGAAAGTATAGAAGAGACAGTTTCATTAATAGCAGGCTAGAAACGCTGCAAAACTGCAGAGTCATCTCCTGTGCGGTGATGGGGATATTATAGCATATAGCTATACTAACCTCACAACTGCATGTGAGTGCATGTTCTACACTTACTTTTGTTGTACTCTAGCACGCAATGGGGAGTAAGATAATCCCCCCCCCCCCCAAGCCTGGAATTAGGAGGGGAGACAAAGAAGATGGAGTATGCACCCATTGTCACAAGAGATTACACACCGATAACATGGAAGTTATGTTGACAACATACATATCAGATGTTACTGCAGGTGAAAAATGGTTTGGAGGATTTATTAGGTCGAGGTATGCACGGTGACCTGAACTTATCTTGTTACACGAAGAAGAAATAACAAACAAAACACGCTTGTAGAGGTGGGCTCTGCAGACATGCACCCTATTGTCTCTTTCCATGTGAGAAAATGTGTTCCAGACAGAAAGTGATTCTATTTTTCTTTTCACTGCTGACCCATTTCACTAGAAATTATTGACTTACATACTCTATGCTTCTTACAGCGAACGAGTCTCATTAGTCAAATGAGGAAAACATGGACATTTTGTGCATGCCTGCAGAGTTTGACCTTAAAAATAAGTTTCTTTTCCCAAACTATTAATGATCTTTTGCTGCCTTTTTGTAGCTCACTTAAATAAAAATAAAAAATAAAAATGCACTGAGCGCCTGGAATAAAAAACAAAGAGTACTACATTGTGTCTGTCATTAAGAACATTTGTGAGGTTGACTGACTGGCTGGAAGCAGACAGGGAATCAGCTCCATAAACAACTGCCTGGGAATGCGAGGGCTCGTGTGTGCTCAGGTAAGCTCACCTGAATGCAACTGAATCCCTAGGAGACAAGGGGAGAGCTGTAGTCCATCAAAACACAACAATTAACTGAGTTAGAATAACAAGGGCAGCACACATACAGGCACACAGATACAACCCCCCCTCCGAAAAAAATCGACATTCCATTTGGGCAACAGTTTCTTCAAAACAGCAGACATCTCTACAAGTTAAAATGTGTGAATTTAGTCATTTGGAATGATTAATTTAAAGCTCTGACAAGGATGACAAAAAATTATACACAAGCATCACTGGTAACATTCATCCTGTGGTCTCCTTTTTGGCAAAAACACCTTAAATGCAGCTTTAAAAGCCAGCAGTATCAACTTTAAGATGCTAAAGAAATTCAAGAGGAAAATAAATCAGATTTAAAAAAAAATGCACAAATCATTTGTAGACCACTGCACATAAAATGCAGCATAATTTGGAAGTAAATTCAATATTATTCTGTTTTTTATACACTAACAGGATTAAAAGTTGTACTTTGTAAGAAACTCTATTCACTAATTAAAAATGCTAAGCACTTTGGGATGTGGCCCAGTTGTTTTTACTTGTAGTAAAAAGTCCATCTCCTCTCTTTATGTGGCCGAGTTAATCAAGTGAAACCGCCTAAATTGCACAAACATAATTAATCAAGGTAAACAAAATATCTGCCTGCTTAAAGCACAGGTCATTACTTTAGTCGATACTCTAATACAACTGTGCTACACAATGGATGAGAGCGAGTCAGGTCTAGCACAGTTTCACATTTGGGCTCTGAACTCACCATTTACAATTAGAAACATGTAGAAGTCAGAAAATACATTGTTGCAAAGAGGAACTGACGCTCTGGCAGCTCAGATTAAAATCCAACACTGTACCCTGGTTAACAAGACAACCCATCTATTAGGAAAACTATGATGTCAGCTTCTACAATTAAAGCAAGCTTGTGGTTAGAAGTGAGACTGCCATAAGTATTTAGATGGAGCACAATGAATGGCTTTACTTTTCCATTCATCCTCCTTTGTGAGAATACATGCCAGGAGTAAATTAGCGTACTGCCCTGTAATAAGTGCAGACAGTCACTTTATGTTTGGACTGACAATGGAACCAGAAGAAATCCTATAGGCCTTTGTGTGGTGTACTAAAACCCAATACATGACCTCACCTGGAAGAGGGAAAAACAGTAAATAAATAAATCCAATAGCTTTGCACATGTGCTGTTTAAACAATGACCAGCACGCTTAAGCACACAAATTATGGTAATCAGAAGTCAGCAGCAGGCGCATACTCGAAAATGTGACTACATTCACAGTTCGTCACAACTATTGGCATAAACCCGTGGAATCTCACTGAACAGCTGCAACATGAAAAGCAACTTTTCACACTCATAGCATTGCCAAGTGCATTTGGTAAATTTCCCAATGAACTTGAAGCGAGAAAGAGAATGTTTTCCACTGCTGAACATGACATAGTGCAGCTGTGTGCCAGTGTACGGCATTCAGCTCCTCCACAACACGGCTGTTCAAAGAGCTGCAGGCTCTGTCTAGGGATTTAGGGCAGCCACCAGCCCAGCTTAAATCTTATTAAAAAAAAAAATCTTCACTGATTGCCTCAAAAACTGCACTGCAGTACGTGGTGAGTCCTTATGGATCAGCCATCCAATGAGATCATTCATCAATTTGTTAAGCTCTTTAGGTGCCACTATAAAGTACAATTTTCATATCAAAGAATGACATTTTAGAGAGGTGCACTGTATCTGATAGTTGCCATTTTATGCTTTGTTTTGTTTGAGGACATAACTATGATTGAGGACGGAATAAGACAAAAGCTGTTTTGAAGTCTCGCAGTGAGCGCTGAAAGGAGTGAATCTAATTGCCAGTCTGGAAGATAAACTACCAGTGTGGGGATATGTGTGTCATCAAGCATCAAGCAAGGTACACAGAGAAAGAAAGTGACAAAGAGGAAGAGAGGCCCACAGAGATCCATTAAAACAAAACAAAAAAAGAAAGCCCAAGTGAGACAATAATAAGGGACTGAGCCCTCACTCAGCAACAAAAAAATCTGCATGGGCTCAACTGCTGATATTCAGTACCAGCTCCTGCATTTGAGTCATCTCTTATTAGCGCCCCATCCACCTGTTGAGATTGATTTTAACCTGTCAAATATCAAACCGAAGGCACGGAAAATGAGAAATGAGAATGGGAGCTCGCCGAGGTGCTTGTGGGAAAAGAGGGCCCCTATTAGAGCTGTCCTTTGTGCTCACTCATCACAGCTGAAGGATAGCAGAAAGGACACACTGTCAGGCACACTGCTTCTGCTAATCGGCAACACCGGCATGATTGCCTCAAACCATTCACAGAGCCTGCATCTGATTACATATCTACAGCTCTACTAATTAGTAACTGGCTAAATCAATCATTACTTTCTAAAAAATAATGAGCGACTACATTAGGTGCTAAAAGACTGACCTACCTATGGCATCATTTGCAGTAGGACAAACTAATGAATATACTAATAAATATTTGAATAAAATTTTAATAGGCGTAAAAGATCTAATATTCCTTTTTTCTCCGAAATGCTGGTGGAATGAAATTCACCAGAGCATAAACAAAAGCTACCCAGAAACAGTACATCTTTCCTTCTATTTCACTGCATGCCTGTTATCTCACTTACTTAAGCTGAAATAATGGAAATCTCTGCAATCTTTGCAGATGCCTTTTGATTTGTAATTCTGCCTAATTAGGCACATTGTTGAGTGGATTCAAGCCTTATCCTTCTTAGAGAAATCTGAATTTATTAAACAGCAACAGCGTGACAAATTCACTGTAACATCCTCAAAAGTGAGCGTGTCACAGACTCATTTCAAATTTAACGGCTATCACTCAATATAACTCCAAGAGTGGATGTTTAAATTGAGGAACTTACCGCTGTCCTCAATGGAGAAATGAAAGATGTCGTTTGTCGCGTTGTCCCCATCCCTCAGAATATAGCATATGCTCATGTCGTCAATTTCAGCTGAAAAAGAGCACATTTACATAAGTACAAGAAAAATCCTGCTCACAAAATTTTGCATCAGCTATTTGGCAAAAACAACTAACAAAATATGTTCAGTTTGTTCCTATCTACTTGTCAGTGTCTTTGTGCCTGTGTGCCTAAATGTGCACGCTGACAGCACCAGGGGAATCCGAGCAAAAAGAACTGCCTGAAAGGGCTGTAAACAAATAAGACTCTTGAATGATGCCGGACATTAAGACCAGCTTGACTCGTGGGATGCCATCACAGCAGTCTGTCTGCTTGCCATCTTGATAGCATGGTGCTAGACAAGCTTCCTTATAGCACTAAAAACTGCAAAGTTTCCACTTGCTGCGTTCAATATTTTATGTCAGAATATCTCCCTTCAAAGGGACAGATGCATACAAATGTGTAGCCTAAACTTTCAAATGCCCAGGAGATAGTGTCTTTATTTACTGTCTGTTTACTCTTGTGAGAACTCTTGAAATATTGAACAGGCCTCTAGGGGAAAGCATCTCACAGTGGCTTAGTAAATAAAAGCAGGGAATACGTGGATATTGACTGTGGCTGCTATCCTGATATTTACCATTACTAAGACACCCCTCTGGTCTGTTTGAAATGTAACTTCTGTACTGCACCATGTTATTTACAAAGCCAGTGATTTGCTGGGAGCTAGAATACCGCATCTCTCTCCCTCTGACATGTTTGCATCTTCACATTATTTATCATCACGTCTGTAATTCTCTTGTCTACTGTTATATTCCTCTGGTAAAGCACAAACCACCCTAAGTTTCCTCCAAAGTGAAATGTTTTAGGCACTGTTTGAAAAATGCTCTCCTCCAGAGCGAACTAGTCAGCCTGAGGCACTAGCATACTTCTTTCTGTAAACAGGCGCTCTCTAGAGTGAAAACAAAAAGTTTATGATTTTTAAGACCATTGGAGTAAGGCCATTTAAAAGTCTAAGTAAAAGCAGGGTAAGATTAAATTCACATCAGACTGCTCCGAATATTTTGAAAAGTCTTCTACGTGAGTTTTACTGCAGGAGATTGCAAATCCATCAGAATGTCACAGGACTGAAAAGTTTTAAAGAGCAGCCTTCTTACCTTGCGTGAAGCTGTTGATAGTTGCATTTCCTCTGGCGTGGTTGATAAGGTAGCCATGTTTTGGGGCTACAGTAATCCTAAAGGTCACAGAGTCCTGAATGCTGTCTCTGTCCTCTGCTTTCAGGGTCTTACTAGTGATCACAAAGCCCAAGTGGCCTGTCTCCAAAACCCGCAGTGTTGGAGCACCTTTATTAACCAGAATCTGTGGTACACCATTATCCACGGAGAGGATGGTAATCTTCATCATTTGAGGCTTTCGGGTCTCAAATACAGTATCGGGAAAGACATAGAAGTCTGTGTGAGTGCCATCGGTGACAGTGAAGGAGAAACTGTCCTCTGTACTCTCTGTGCCATCGTGCCTGTAGCTGATCAAGTTCTCATTCAAGTCCTGCTTTGTGAATGAGGTGACAGGCCGGGTGTTGTTAAAGAGCAGGCGACCATGAACTGGAATCTGAGTGACTGTGAATTTCAAGAGACGGTCAACGGTGTCCCTGTCTTCAACTGTTAGCTCAAAAGGTGTGATGAGTTTGTTTTCTCCCTCTGTCACTGCCAGACTGTGTACCGTCAGTACAGGCTTTTTATTATCCACATCAGCGATGGAGATGCGGAAAGTGCGGAACACGGGATTATAGCCATCAGTCACTTCAAATTCAAAGCTATCCATTTTCACTTCGTCATCCGATGTGTGAATGTAGTAGATTTTGTTGCCAGCCAGCTGGAGCTGTGTAAAGGATGAGATGGGCATCCCAGGTGTGTCTGTGCACTCCAGGTGTCCTCTGACTGGTGCCCGGGTGATTGTGAAAACTAAGTGTTCATCTGGGCTGTTGAGGTCACTGGTACTGAGGAGGTCTGTTGTCAAAGTAACCCTGCCACCCTCTTTAAGAGATACACCTTTACTGACCACATCAGGGAAAACCATGTCTATGCTGCCGATTGTAACATAGAAGTATCTGTCAATCAAAGGGTTGATGCCATCAGTCACATCAAACTTGATGAGGTCTCGAATTCCCTCTTGTCCATTGTGGATGTACACAATCAGACCCTGATCCACCTCGCTTTGTGTAATATTCATTCCAACTGTGATATTTTGCAACGTCCCTGAAGGCGTCGCTCTTTGCAAATACCCTTGACTGGGTCCGTATCGAATTATATATGTTAGCGTGCTATCCTCAGAGTCCAGATCAGTAGCTTTTAAAACATCGCTGTTAATGACTTTCACATCACCTATCTCTATTTCAAGGCCATCATTGATTGCCATCCTTGGGGTTTCGTCGTCCACAGGGATAATCATAACAATGACTGTTTTCTCCACACTGAACTTTCCATCTGTAAGAACAATATCAAAGCTGTCCTCTGTGGTCTCTGAGTCATCATGCTCATACACGTAGCTGGAGGCCTCCCTGATCTGATCCAAGGTAAAGTTAGACACAGGGACGGTGCCAGTAGTGAGCTGATTGAGAATAAATCCATGCTTGGGGGGTTTGGTGATGATGAATGTCAGCTGATCAGAGGGGAGATCAGCATCAGCACCATTCAGAATGGGAGTGTCAATAACTATGTTCATGCCCTCCATAACCACAAACTCTCTCATGTAAATCTCTGGCTTTTCATCATTAGAGGGGATTATGGAGATGGGGAAAAAGTGCCTTTCAGAGAAATTGATGCCATCAGAGCATCTGAATGTAAACCTGTCTTCTACTGGCTCGACTCCTTTGTGAATGCTTTGAACATAATAAATGTGATTCTGTTTGATGTCCTTGATGGTGAAAGCACTAATAGCTGTTCCAGACCTGGATTTCTCTGAGCCTGGGGCTGGGGAAATATTTTCCACATACCCTGAAGTCGGCTGTACGATGATTGTACATAGAAGGTCATCGCTGGGGGTGTCGACATCATCTGCGCTTATGTGGAGAATCTGAATGCCATGCTTCTCTCCCTCAACAACAGTGAACTGCGGCCCCACAAAGACCTCTGGAGCCTGGCTGTCCAGAGGAAGAATGGTGACATGCACTCTGACACCTGTGATCTTATTTCCTCCGACAGTCCACTCATCAGACATGTCTGTCAAAGTGAGATTGAAAAAGTCCTCCTTTGTGCTTGAGCCTATCTCCCCACTTGTGTGAGCATAGACCACAAAGCCATTAATAATATCAGCTTGGGTGAATGTGCCCGATGAAACACCTCTAACCAGGATTTCACCCAATGACGGCGGGTCTTCAACTATGAAGGTTAATCTGAGGTCATCTGTGTCCTCATCTCTTCCTTGAATGACATTACTTGTGATTTCTGTTGCTCCATTTTCCAGTACATCTATGTAGGAGCCAATTGTGCCAGCAGGAAGACTTATAGTTGGAGCCTCATCATCAATTGGCTTCACATTGATCTTTATAGTAATTGGGACTATGTGCACCCCATCGCTGACATCTATTTGTATGGAATCTACTGTTGATTCATCTCCATTATGAATGTATGAAATTAGGCCATTTGCAATATCCTCTAGACTGAAAGCATTTCCTTTGGTCATATCAATGAATGTAAACTGGACCTGACCATGCAGTGGTGGCTGAGTTAAGGTGAAGGTTATCTTTTTCTTTTCCGTGTCTGTGTCAGAGGTGTCCAGCTCAGCACTCGTAAGGATATGTCTGCCACGCTCAAGCACAGTAAATCCAGAGTTCTTTATTTGAGGCGGCTTGTTGTCCACAGGCTTTAAAAATATAGTGAAAACCCCTTCTACAGTATTCCCAGAAACATCCTCAACAGTGTATCTAAACTGCAAAACATGAGTGGTAATTCCAAGCTCAAGATCAGGTGGTTTGTAAGCTATTTTGTGGTGATTGATTTGAGCCTGAGTGAAAGTTGTGACTTCGGTGTTTGGATTTTCAGTCAATACCAAAGCTCCGAGTACAACAGGGCTGTTCTCATCTGTGTCTGTCGGTGGCTGCACGATTGTATATTTGAGATCACGATCGTCTGAATCGAGGTCAGTGTAACGGAGGAATTTCTTTCGGAAGTAAGTAAGCTGATACTCATGCACAGTCATTTGCAGCGTCGCCCCAGGGTACAGTTCAGGTGGAAGGTCGTCAACAGGGAGAATTTTGATGTCAAATGAGCTTTGACCTGATTGATTTGGTGGGTCATTGTCATCTTGAACCGTAAACACAAACTGATCCATGACTGTGCTGGTACTGTGAGGTCCAATGTGCTTGTAAAACAGTTTACCATCAGTAATATCCTGCTGCAGCCATTCAGTCACTACTTTCTCATACATTTCGTCCTCTGTATTAAACTTCCAGGTTGATGGGTCTTCTGGGGCCTCAGACTGACGCAGCATCACCTGTCCCAGTGTGGAAAAAGGAGGCTCGATTGTGAATTTAATTGTGGAATCTTCTGAGTCGATGTCTGCTGCACTGAGCATAAGCGAGGTGATAGGCATCATTTGGTTTTTGAATAAAACCAAACCAGTGTTGGCATTTATAATGGGAGGCTCGTCATCTGTCGGCACAACAGTAATAGGAAACAGAAACTCCACCTCATTTGTGCCATCTGTCATTCTGAAAACAATATTATCACTGTACGTGTCACTGCCATCATGTTGATAAATTACTACACCAGCATCAAGGTCAGCTGGGGTGAAAAATTTCCTCCTGGAGCCAAGAACAGTCAATTCACCATGCCTCAGGCCATCAATAACAGTCATTTTGACTTTCTCTAAATTATCCTCATCACTGATTTCCAGATTCTGTGAACTGGACAGAGGCCTGGACTGACCCTCATACAGCAATTGTCCAGTATTCCTAGTAACCACAGGGGCCAGCGTGTTCATAGGCTTTACAACAATCATGAAAGCAAAAGGATCTGACACAGCTCCCTCTCCATCCACAACCTCAAACTCAATCTGGAAAATCCTCTCAGTGTCCGAATCCACAGCAGGGGGCTTGTAGGCAATTTTCAGCTCTTTGAGGTCTCCTTGGTAAAATGAGGTTATTGGCAAATTCCTATCATCAGTGCTTACTATGTAGCCTTCCTCAAAGGACAGGGGAGATGTAATATTGAAGATTAATTCATCAGGATTAGACTCGACATCCTCTGCAGCCAGCATATCCGTGGTTATTGCTGTCATTACAAACTGATCTACTTCCATCATCATCATGGCAACAAAGCTGGGTTTAGGAGGTATGTTGTCTTCACCCTCTTTGATTCTGACCAGAATCTGGAAAAATTCCTGCTTGAGCAAATTGCCTTCTTTATCATGTAATTCCACAACCATCGGAATGTAATCTCTGTTAGGTGACTTCAAAGCGAAAGTGTGCTGATAACGGGTGTTCATTTTAATAAACTCATCACAGTCCACCATTGTTCCGAGGCTCTCTTCATCCACAAGTTTTCCATACCTGGGCAGCACATTGCCACTGGAGAGGGAAGCTATTTTGCACTGATGCGCACTTCTATCATAGGTGAATTCTAAAATTTTCTTATCGATGGGATTACTTGTGCCGAGCAGTTTTTCAACAGTGAGCGGCATGTTTTTCGTCAGCACCTCCAGCTGTGTAAAAATAACCTCCACCTCCATCATAAAAGGTATTATAATTGTATCCGCTTGCGTGTCGTACCTGAGTTGTAACCTCACTCTATCCTTCGGGGGACTCCGAGAGCCAAAGTGAGAATACTTCACGTCATTGGGACCAAATTCACACGGAAACTTTTTCGGAGACAGGTGTCCAGGCCTTTGAGACAAAGGATCGTTGTCTAGGACTGTTATGCTGCATCTATCACCGGGCTGAACTTGGATAACCAAATCGTTGATGGGATCAATGAAGACTGATCTCCCGAAAGGCACGCGTATCCCATTATTGGCAACCAATATCGTGTCTTCTGACAGCTCAGCCCTCAAAGCGTATGATAATCCATAGCTGTCAAAAACCTGTGCAACCACATCACCTGTCAGAAGAACTGCGAGCAGAATCAGAGCGGCGCCAGTCCCGTGCAGATGCGGGTGAATAATCCAAGCCATTTGTAGAGTGGAACTGCAGAGGAAACACCTTCAACTTTGTGCATGCAACCTTGTAAACCGCGTACCTCGGTTAAAGTTGCAAGAGTACAAAATCGGAGTTGGATAATATCACGCACCTGTGAGCACTGAGGTGCACCATTCTCTCACAGTAGCTGTGCACTGATAGTCCAAACTTCATACTCCTGCCTAGCTGGAGTAAGGAGAGCCACGCCCTCCACTCAGCCAATTGGTCGATATCTCTCCTCCGGAGCGCGTTAGCCAGGTTTTAAATGGACGTGGTTTGTGTCATTCTGGGTGGAAAAAGAATGTCGCGTCGGATAAACGCTCAGTTTCATTTAGTAAAAGAATGTGGTGCTATTTATGTATTAGACGTGACTTTGCGTATGTCCCCAGCAGAACTTGCAATAAGATATGTGAGCAAGTTACTTCGTTTAAACACGCCAAAAGCAGACTAGCGGTCTTTATTAAATATACATTCAAATATAGTTGAATTACTCCAAAATATCCACATTAATAAGGGAATGAGAAGTCCAGCTGTATCAATGTGAGTGCAGAAGAGCTTTGTCTCCCTCTCCTGGGTTGCGCTGGAGTGAATATGCTCTGCACGTCTTCATTACCCTCCAAACTCACATTTTTTAATACTCACTGTGTTTGTTTGTTTTTAATCCATTTCGGAAAATTTGGTCTATGATTATATTAATATCTCGTGCAATTTGCAATTTGCAGGATTAACT
This sequence comes from Copadichromis virginalis, assembly GCF_057382275.1. Classification (NCBI taxonomy): domain Eukaryota; kingdom Metazoa; phylum Chordata; class Actinopteri; order Cichliformes; family Cichlidae; genus Copadichromis; species Copadichromis virginalis. The sequence continues at coordinate 34,413,023 of NC_140631.1, read as the reverse complement.
GTCTTAATGTTTTCTGTTTTATTTAAGAAGTCACTGTTTTTGTCACTAGAGATTCAAATTATGCCTTGAAGGCAGTCCTCAACTCTTTTTTTTTTTTTTTAACCCTGCTCACAATCCACTCCTAATGGGATCAAAAGTTCTATTTATGCAAATCATGTGGGAACATTGTCCTGCTTCTTGCTAGGGCAATCTAATCGCAGAGGTCCTCCAGATGTCAGGTGCTTTCCCCAGCAGAGCACTTTCCTCTGACAAGCTGACAAGCCCAGTCATGAACCTCTCTCTGTACCACTTACCTGGAGAACCAGTGTTGATGAAAAGAACACCCACAAAGATACTGCACTACACAGCAGGGCAGGACAGAATGACTGAATTTTATTCCAAGTAGGGTTGATTTTGGTGCCATGAGCACTGCTGCACAGTCAGATAAGAATTACAAATCTGGTAGATTAAGAAATTTGTCTGGTAGAATCAGACATACGTCCAAAGGGGAGTGTATGGAAAAGAAAAAAAAAGAAAAATCTTGAACACGTGTGGTATTTTACTGTTCTCACATTCAAAAAAGAGTTATAAAAATATGATCTTCTCGATCTATAAAGAAAAGAAAAGGAAAATATTTAAATTAAGTGAATGTCTCTATTTAAAAACAAACAAACAAAAAATTCATGATGTGATATTATAGTATATAGTATATCAGAAATCTGTTCACTATTTTTATTACAAATTATATCAGTAAGGAAGCTGACTAAATATTCACTGATAATTTATGGGACAGGGGTGGGATTAAATAAGTGTATACTTCTTCCCACTCCCTTTCAACATGTAAATTAATCAGAATGTTTTTTTTGTATGTAATTTGTATAGTATATTTTTTTTCTCTCATTTCTTTTCTAAATGTACTTGTATATTGTTCACATGTTGAAATAAATTACCAATCAATCAATCAATCAATCAATCAATCAATTAAAATGTCAGCAAGACAGATTTCTACAACACAGCCATGGTATTCATTGAGCCCACCTGCAGGAATAGCTGCTCATCTGTGTATATAGTATGTATACAGATACCTAAGATTCCCTGTAAATAGGCAGCAACTCTAGAGCTTTACAGTGCCTGGAAAAATCTGACTTCATTTGCGTTCCCTCTCTTTTGATCCCCTTTAGATGATTTTTCATTCCATCCACAAGCTTGTGGACGCACACATTGTGTCTGCACTTACCAATAGTTATGCATTAATGACACACAAACCATCTTGCAGCTGGCATGTGTTGAAATCAGTACACAGTAGCTGCCATAACAAACGTTGCACTTGAGTTGCACTGGACACTGTTGACAGGGTCCAATTATAAATCTAGCCCAGCAAACTGCAAGGCAAAGCTCCCAGTCCTTGACAGCTCCCAGTTACAAGAGAAAATGAAAAAGAAGATGAATAGGACTTTCTGACAGCAGCAATGGCAGAGAAGGTATTGGATCATATCCAAACCTTCAGGCTTATTTTGGGGAAGTTTGATGATATTCTGTCATATCACATTTATATCAAATTTATTGAAAATGACCAATCATTCTTAGTAGATAGAACTGTCAGTCCATGCAGCAACTGAAGACTGTAATCATGCTCCTGATGTGCAGAGGATTTATTGCTGGGTAGTAACACATGGCCCGGGACTGAGGTTTAAAAATTGCACTTCGGCTCAATTTCACATACCACTTGTGTTTATCGAAGTAGGAGCTGATTTCAGGTTGCTCAAGTTTTCACGCTGCTGACAGCTGACAACAAAAGTTTCCAGGCTCTTTGTTCGGGAGTTCGACTACTCTTTGTTTGTCGCTGTTAACACTCAAACCTTGGTTTACTTTGTTTCGAGACAACTTTGGTGACAGCTAACTACACTTTTACCAGCCGTCCAAAGACAGTGTCTATGTAGAACAAAAAGATACATATATTTACACTAGGTGGATCATATATCCAAAAATGCCATGTTTTTGCTTGTTGTTTACTGAAAACCTAGCTTCCAGTTTCCTCTCAGCTGGATGCCCTCCCAACAGGCTAAATACTGGAAGACTTGTATTCCCTCCTGTCAGAAACAACACTGTTATTTTAACCATTTTCACAGAGATATACATCATGTAAGGTGCCTTGAGCTCTGAGAAGTGACATCAAGTCAACCTGATACTTGGATAATGAGGCGCTGCAGGATGGACCATCTGTGCCTTCAGCCTGAGCTCAAATCTGGAGCCAAACAGACTCTTCACATTGTTTTGTTATGTGTGTATTCTGTCATTATTAACATTAACCACTATGTCTGGCATTAACATCATTTGAGATTTATACCCTTTAAATGTGGGTGGAATGCAACTGTTAAAAAAGCAATATTGTAATTAATAGACCACACAATGCATTAATTAAATCGAAATTAATTAAGCCGCTTCCCTTTCTCCCTTGTGCTCTTGATAAACGTCTCTTTTGGCACTACTGTGTTTGCTTCAGAGTTCATAAGTGACTCTGTTCCAACAATTGCCTTGACTTATCAGGACTATTTTTGCTGGTGGTCATTCCCTAGAGACAATGCAACCCTGGACTCAGTGATCTCATTAGGGCTATTTTAGCTCATCATTTCTCTGTAACACTGAGTTGAACCTCTAAGCTGAAAAGATGCCAGCTTCTCTGCCCTTCCCTATAAAAGTAAATAGTATAACCCACAAAAGCACGATGCACAGCCTACCAGCAGCCAAATCCATCTTCTCTCATTTATTTTACTCTTGGGATACTAAAGAACAAAAAGGCAGCTGATCTAGTGAAGTGTAATCATATTCTTTATTTGCACTCCCAAATCCCCAGGTGTCTGTGAACCCATGAATTAAGACTATAAAATATGGCCCTAGCACACATACTGCTTGCAAAACAAGTCAAGTATATTTATGGCATTCTTTTAAATAAATAGCTACAATGCAAAGTACTTTGCAAAAATCCAGGGATAATCAACAGATAGAACCAATTTTATGAACTGAGACATAATTTTATGTGCATGTGGAGCTACCTTCGTGTGTATAAAATATAGGTTGGCCACATTATGTTGACTTCCACTTAAATCAGGAAAACTGCAGACTATAGCATTTTAGCCTTAGCAGGTTGGATACATGGGTGGAAAAGTGGTGCCAGTGTGACTGATGTATTTGTAGAAGAACGTCATTCTCCACCGATTTCAGAATGAAGTTTGTTGAGCAATAAAACAATTCAGAAAATTAAAGAATTATGAATGAGATCATCATTTATTAATTGTGTAATGAAAAAACAGACTTTAAATTTTCTTTTAGTCAATAGCAGTGTTTATATTTTGTCTTTTTTAAAATTATAGCTATTCGTGGATGTTGATTTTTAATGAAACATGGTATTTCAGGTGACTTCAGAAAAAAATTGCATAAAAGTTGAAATTTAAGTTGAAGATGTTTGCAAATGAGGCAAATCAAGAAAGAAAAATTGTACTTTTTATTAATGATCATAACCAGGTTTGTCTATGGGGCAGGAAAAAAAATCTAGTTCAGCAATGCAGTTGGTTCATTAACCAGTAATATGTCAAAAAATGTGCAAAAAATCATGCAAAGAACCTGGAATAAGGAATAAGGGATAGTGGCTGAAAAATATATGCATGAGAAAAATAAGAAATGGGAAAAGGAATGAATAAAACAATCAGATGAATCACGAAAAAAAACGGATATAGTATTGTTAGTGGTCATGTTAGGATAAGTGTAAATGACAATATGTATGCAGTGTGGTGTGGGGAATCCTTGGCCTATGGAAAAGTCTGATGGCATGTGGCCCAGTGGAAAACATCTGGTCTGGAACATGTGAACCAACAGAGTAAAAGAAACAGAGCTTGGATTAATAATAAAATGTCTGATCTGAGTTCACAAGTCTCCAATCTACAATAAAACCATTTCCTCTATGTGCTGCTAATTGTTTGATGTAGTTGCCCTCTTGTAAGTAACCATTTTATAATGAGATTTTAATCAAGTGTGATGTGTAACTCTGTGTTACAAATCCTCCACAGTGCAACAATGCTAAAGCAATTGAGGGGCACCAGGTTACTGTCAAAACTGCCTTCATTATGGCTTGGCTTGATATAGTGCCAGTTAAGGACACAAGCACATTTACCCATTCATCTGTAACTGAAAACTGTGTGCAGTCTTTTATGTGTTATTAAAACTCAAAATTATGGGCTTCCTGTAGAGATGTGGTCGCCTACAGGTCAAAGGTTACATCAGTTAATCGGATTGCTGCCGGATACCCCACAGGCCTTCCTACTCTTGATGAGTTTTCAAGCTACGAGGCACTTAACATTTATGCCCACCGTGTGGGCTGAACTCGTTTATGCTGCACAAGAAGAAAGAGAAATGAGATTTCAGCTGGTGAGAGTCACTGCGTGACTTCTGCACATCATTTTGTCATGAGCGGAAAAAGTTGAGCAGAGTAATCGGTGTGGGAAATTACAAATTTTAGTTCATGATCTTCTGCACTGATTTTATTTTATTTTATTAAGTGCCAGATCTTTTTTAAAGTGGACCAAACACTTCATTTTAGGCAGTCTTTTAAGGTTGTTAAACTTTTCAGTTTCCACTTTATGATGAGCTAAATGTGTTTTCCCTCTCGTCTCTGTTTGATCTAAGTTGGGGACTAAATCGGCGATACCATCAGGACGAAACAGAGAGCAATCACTAGATGCTCGTGAAAAAGCTGCATACACAGCACATGTGGAGATAATAACAATTTAACTCTGTCTGCATTCCAATGTTGTGATTGTTGTGATATGATCCAGATTAATCTATTTTAGAAACCGAACTAAGCACATTTTTGTTTTATTTACTCTGACATAATGACATTTACTGCCTTAGAGTGAGAGCACATATGTAGATGCCTATTGTTCCAATATGCTGGGGAATGTCTCAAATATTTCTAAGTCCCCCTGCCAAGCTGTAATTGACTTAATCTTTCCATTAGCCCCTAGTTGCCAAAGCCAGCTGTCATCTGTTAAAGTTAACTGCTGTAACAAGGTGCTTTTCATGCTTTCTGGTAGATGTGAAGACTCAAGGGGGATTTTTAACCCCCTGACCGCCGGCACAGCACACAAACACACATACTCATGCATACCTCCTCATGCGTACCTGTATGTTCCCTGCTGACAGCTCTTATAAGCAGCAGCACACAAACTGACAAATTCTTCATTTTTTTCAGGTTATGGGGCACCGCTGATCTCATTGAGCTTGTTAATACTCCTGTAGACAGAAATAAACAGAACCTTTAACCTACACGCATCATCACTTCTCCACAGGTAGCAAACAGAGATAACAAGTCCCTGCAGCTTGCTAGGAGACAAAACCACATATGTAGAATGAGAGAAAGCAGAACTGTTTCTTATATTTCCTTAAATTATTTGAACATGCAAAATTAGCTTACAAAATATAAATTATTACAAAGTTGAATATATATATATGCGTGAATACATGTCTATTTACTTCACTGCCACTACCAGAAGATGGCAACATCACATTATACAGTAAAGCGTACAGTATTGCATCAGAAATATATTATTGTGTGACAGCATGATACAGTGTTAAGAAACACAGACAAAAAAGTCTTATTCTAGTGCAGAACTGATACAAAAATGTAGTTTATTTTTAAGTCTTGATGAATTAAAATTAAGCTGAACAAGGCAATTACAACTTACTATGTTTTACAGCACAATTTCATCCACGTGCATACAGTGAAAACGTACATGCATGGATCTTTCAATAATTAGATGGGAACCGTGCTACAATGAAATTTTCAGACGTGTTCGTTTTGGTTCAGCTTGTCAGTCACGCTATTTTCCATAGTTGTGTTTTCTCACTACTGAAAGACTGCCGGGCTTAATTAGTTCAAGATCTCAACAAATGACTTTGAACTTCTATTGCTAGCTTGACTATTGCATCAGTGTTCAATTTTAGAAGCAGGGTCAGAACCTGGCCAATACATACCACATCTAATTGACAGAAGCTGGACTGCAATGCCAAATGAGTTCTACACCCACAGGCACAGCAAATGCCCTGAGGTCCTGTTAAAAGTGAGCATATATAACGCACAATAATGGGAAACGGTGTATACTTTGTTTATTTCAGTTTTTCTTTTATTTAATCATTTATTTTTGTTCTTATTTAATTCAGTCATGACTTTTAAACAGACTGAGGAAACGTCCACCAAATAGTGACTGACTAATGTGAGGTAGAAGGAGGGCTTATATATGTCTGGTCTTCTGTACCAGGCAAAGTTCAGTCAGTTTATCAAGTAATGACTAAATAGAAGCAGGGTCAAAACCTGGTCATACAGTAGCTTTCTCATTAAAGCAACCAACAACAAAATCAACAACTGTAACCCTTAAAACAGATACAAAAAATCTATTGATATATTGTTAATACATTTGTCTTGAATGATGAAAGCACAATTTATCATAGTGGTACAATTTCACAGTGATACAGCAATGTGTGTATCAATATTCCTGACATACTTAATACAATCTCATAACTTTAGAAATATCTGCTGATGGCTGGTGCACCAGAAACCTGATCAAAAGTTTACTACTGAGACCTTTTTTTGTAAGTGCACGGCAGTTCTTGTTATTAATTATGTGCAGATTAAACACATAAATCCCAGGTGCTGGCACAGAAAATAAGAGTCATTGCATACTTGAGAAAAGTGAAAATAGTAATCAACAAGCCGAACTGGGTCGCAGGAGTCTGAGAGGAACAACAAACATCATTAACAAACGTTTGACCTAGAATTTCTAACTCTCATTGAACGTTCTCCTCTTAAGGAAGTTCCTTAAGTTAAGGAAGTCTTAAGGAAGCCTTTCTGTAATTCACTGGTTGGAAACTGTCTTAAAATGATCTTGTAAGTAAATTCAGTGCTTAAAAATTTGACCACAAGTCAGTGAAAGGCTTACATCAGATTTACCCTAAATTGCAATTTTAGTAATTACCAAAATCATTTTTTATATTTCTGTTATGCTTAATCCATCAGTATCCACAAGCACTTTCATCAAAATGATTAAAGAGCTTGCTAATGATATTTTCAATGAATTTCAATGAACTTTCAAATTCACTGCTTTACAAAAACAAATACAAAACAGTAAAGCACATTAAGATTTTGTAAAAACTACCAAGTGAAACTTATTTACTTGCATTCCTGAACAAATAAATTAGTCAAATACATTTGGCAGATTTCTAAAATATTTGTGTTTTCTTGTTTTAATGACAAGTGGTCTAATACATTTGTTGGACACTGTATATACATATGAATAAAAATAAAAAACTGTAGTAGCCTGGTAGCCTGGTGGCGTAAAAAAAAGAAAGAAAGAAAGAAAGAAAGAAAGAAAGAAAGAAAGAAAGAAAGAAAGAAAGAAAGAAAGAAAGAAAGAAAGAAAAACATTATTTAAGAGGTCATTAGGATTTCTTAAGAGAAGGCAACATCCCTCTGCCCTCTAGTGGCAAATGCATTAAGTGACTTGGTGAGGGTTGTTTAACTCTAAATCACAATTTCTATCCAGTAAAATCCCACATAATTAAAGGGTGTGGCTTATAAATTTAAAAGAATGTACATCTGGGCACCAGGTGAGCAGGCGCCTATATGCCTAAGTGCAGCCCAGGTTTGAGTCTGTGACCTGCTGCATATCTTCCTCTGTTCTCTCGCCCCCTTTTCCTGTCTACTCATGTTTGACTATCAAATAAAAGCAAAATGTCCTAAAATAAATCTAAAAAGATGTGGGCCCATTTCACTTATGTGCTTGCAAACACTGCCAAGAAGAACATTCATAGGCTTCCGTTTTGTTTAGCGTTAGTGATAAAAGAAATTGGGATAATAGTTTCCAATACCAAGCTTTACATTTTTATGATGTTGATAGTTTTTTCTTTGAATATGGTATTGGGCTCATGTCTCTTAAACGTCTCTGATTATGAGCTTGCCCTCAAAACCAGGTGTCCAGGTCTGTGACTTTATCAAGCTTTTTGAAAAGCTCCCAGCTTAAAGCAGGATTGGACAGGACAGGCTGATATACAGAAAATGAAAGAAATTACTGTAGTAATCCCAGATCTGGTGGAGATCAGACCTCTCCACCAGAGAAGCCAATGCACTTAGCGAGCAGAAATATTAGGGGAACACGGTGACAATGTACTTATTTGGCAAATATGGTGCCTTGAAAATGCATTTCTTAGCTTCTGATTTCTTAGTTGTTTTTTTGCAATTTGTTCATCAAACAAATTTTGATATTAGATTAAGCCAACCAAGTAAATACAAAATGCTGTTTTTAAATAATTATGTCATTTATTAAGGGGGGGAGAAGCTATCTAAACCTGTCTGGCTCTTTGTAAAAAGGTGATTGCTGCCTTTGTTAAATGATGATTTGATTAACAACTTGGAAAGCTGAATTCAATCTCACAAGCCACACCCAGCACTGATTACTGCCAGACTTGTTGAATCAAGAAATCACTTAAATAGAACCCCTCTGAAGTGAAGCAGGATGAAAGAGCTCAAAAAGCAGCACATTACGCCACAATCGAAAGACACAGCTGAGAAACAAAGTAAGGGACATTTTTCAGTATAGCAAATGTGACAAAGCCATTTCTAAGACTTTGGGACTCCAGCAAAACATGGTTACCCCCCTTATCTACAAGACTTGGAACGGTGGTGAACCTTCCCAGGAATGGCTGGCCTACCAGAATTACTTCAAAAGAACACTGACAACCCATCCATGAAGTAGGAGTAGGAAATATGAGTAGGAAATCACAAGAACCCACTTGCCTCAGTTAAAGTCAATGTTCATGATTCAACAGTAAGAAAAAAAACCTGGAGAAAAATGAGATTCACGGGAGAGTTCCAGGGCAAAAACAACTGCTGACCAAAAAGAACACAAAGGCTAATCTCACATTTGGCAAAAAACATCTTAACGGTTGCCAAAACCTCTGGGAAAATAATGTGTGGACTGAGTTTGGAAGGTTTGAGTCCTATTACGTCTAGCATAGACTGGTTTTTCTAAGGTTTTATGGACTGATGAAATGAGAGTGAGTCTTGACGGGCCAGATGGATGGGCCCGTGGCTGGATTGGTAAAGGGCAGAGAGCTCCAGTCCGACTCAGACGCCAGCAAGGTGGAGGTGGAGTACTGGTTTGGGCTGGTATCATCAAAGATGAGCTTGTGGGGCCTTTTCGGGTTGAGGATGGAGTCAAGCTCAACTCCCAGTCCTACTGCCAGTTTCTGGAAGACACCTTCTTCAAGCAGTGGTACAGGAAGAAGTCTGCATCCTTCAAGAAAAACATGATTTTCATGCAGGACAATGCTCCATCCATCCCCTCCTTGAATCGCTACCTTATCATGGTGGAGGGGTTTGTGTGTCACAGGGATCCCAGGGGCTATGTTGTCTGGGGGCTTTTGCCCCCTGGTAGGGTCTCCCATGGCAAATTGGCCCTGGGTGAGGGACCAGACAAAGAGCGATTCATAAGACCCTTATGAAAAGGACACCGAGGGAACAGTTTACCCTGCCCAGGATAGGGTTACCGGGGCCCCGCCCTGGAGCCAGGCCCGGGGAGGGTGCCCGAGGGCGAGCGTCTGGTGGCCGGGCCTTAGTCCATGGGGCCCGCCGGGCACAGCCCGAAGAGGAGACTTGGGCCCATCCTCCCGCAGGCCCACCACCCGCAGGAGGCGCCATAGGGGTCGGGTGCATTGTGTGTCGGGTGGCGGCCAGGAGCGGAGGCCCTGGCGGACTGACCCCCGGCTGCCAAGACTGGCAATAGGGACATGGAATGTCACCTCTCTGGTGGGGAAGGAGCCTGAGTTAGTGCGTGAGGTTGAGAGGTACCGGCTAGATATAGTCGGGCTCACCTCTACACATGGCTTGGGCTCTGGAACCAGTCTCCTGGAGAGGGGCTGGACTCTGTCTCAGTCTGGAGTTGCCCCTGGTGAGAGGCGGCGGGCTGGGGTGGGTATCCTAATATCCCCTCGGCTTGCTGCCGGTACGTTGGGGTTTTTCCCGGTGGACGAGAGGGTTTGTTCCCTGCGCCTTAGGGTCGGGGAACGAGTCCTGTCATCTGCGCTTATGCGCCGAGTGGCAGTTCAGAGTACCCAGCCTTCTTAGAGTCCCTGGGGGGGGGTGCTGGAGGGTGCTCCACCTGGAGACTCTGTTGTCCTGCTGGGAGACTTCAATGCTCACGTGGGTAACGACAGCGAGACCTGGAGGGGCGTGATTGGGAGGAACGGCCTCCCTGATCTGAACCCAAGCGGTGCTCTGTTATTGGACTTCTGTGCTAATCACAGTTTGGCCATAACGAACACCCTGTTCGAACATAAGAGTGTCCATAAGTGCACGTGGCACCAGGACGCTCTAGGCCGTAGGTCGATGATCGATTTTGTAATCGTATCAGCAGACCTGCGACCATATGTTCTGGACACTCGGGTAAAGAGAGGGGCTGAGCTGTCAACTGATCACCACCTGGTGGTGAGTTGGATCAGGTGGCGGGGGAGGACGCTGGACAGACCTGGTGCACCTAAACGCGTAGTGAGGGTGTGCTGGGAACGTCTAGCAGAGGCCCCAGTCCGCGAGATCTTCAACGCACACCTCCGGCAGAGCTTCAACAGCATTCCGAGGGAGACTGGGGACATTGAGTCCGAATGGACCATTTTCAGCGTCTCCATTGCCGATGCTGCTGCATTGAGCTGCGGCCGCAAGGTGGTTGGTGCCTGCCGTGGTGGTAATCCCCGAACCAAATGGTGGACACCAGAGGTGAAGGGAGCCACCAGGCTGAAGAAGGAGTCCTATCGGGCTTGGTTAGCCTGTGGGACTCCGGAGGCAGCCGACAGGTATCGACAGGCCAAGCGGAATGCGGCTCGGGCAGTGGCTGAAGCAAAAACTCGGGTGTGGGAGGAGTTCGGAGAGGCCATGGAAAAAGACTTTCGGACTGCCTCGAAGAGATTCTGGCAAACCGTCAGACGTCTCAGGAGGGGAAAGCGGTGCTCTACCTGCACTGTGTATAGTGCTGGCGGAGCGCTGCTGACGTCGACTGAGAAAATTGTCAGGCGGTGGAAGGAATACTTCGAGGACCTCCTTAATCCCACTGACACGTCTTCCGAGGAGGAAGCAGAGTCTGGGGATGAGGGGAATGACCCGCCAATTTCCGGGGGCGAGGTCACTGAGGCAGTTAAACAACTCCTTGGTGGCAGAGCCCCTGGTGTTGATGAGGTCTGCCCCGAGTTCCTGAAGGCTCTGGACGTTGTAGGGCTGTCCTGGTTGACACGCCTCTGCAATGTTGCGTGGAGATCAGGGGCAGTACCTGTGGACTGGCAGACCGGGGTGGTGGTCCCCATCTTTAAGAAAGGGGACCGGAGGGTGTGTTCCAACTACAGGGGGATCACACTCCTCAGCCTCCCTGGGAAAGTCTATGCCAGGGTGCTGGAAAGGAGAGTTCGTCCGTTAGTCGAACCTCGGATACAGGAGGAACAATGCGGTTTTCGTCCTGGTCGCGGAACACTGGACCAGCTCTTTATCCTCTCCAGGATACTTGAGGGTGCATGGGAGTTTGCCCAACCAGTCTACATGTGTTTTGTGGACTTGGAGAAGGCATTCGACCGTGTCCCTCGGGGTGTCCTGTGGGAGGTGTTGCGGGAATATGGGGTGTCTGGCCCATTGCTACGGGCCATTCGATCCCTATACAACCGTTGCAAGAGCTTGGTTCGCATTGCCGGCAATAAGTCGGACTCGTTCCCGGTGGGTGATGGGCTCCACCAGGGCTGCCCTTTGTCTCCGGTTCTGTTCATAATTTTTATGGACAGGATTTCTAGGCGCAGCCAAGTGGCGGAGGGCTTTCGCTTTGGTGGCCTCAGAATCTCATCTCTGATTTTTGCAGATGATGTGGTTCTGTTGGCTTCATCGGGTGAGGGCCTCCAGCTCGCACTGGAACGGTTCGCAGCCGAGTGTGAAGCAGCGGGAGTGAGGATCAGCACCTCCAAATCTGAGGCCATGGTTCTCAGCCGGAAAAGGGTGGAGTGCCAACTCCGGGTCGGGGATGAGTTCCTGCCCCAAGTGGAGGAGTTCAAGTATCTCGGGGTCTTGTTCGCGAGTGATGGGAGAAGGGAGCCGGAGATCGACAGACGGATTGGGGCTGCAGCAGCAGTAATGCAGACGCTGCACCGGTCCGTCATGGTGAAGAGGGAGCTGAGTGTAAAAGCGAAGCTCTCAATTTACCGGTCGATCTACGTCCCTACCCTCACCTATGGCCACGAGCTGTGGGTAGTGACCGAAAGAACGAGATCGCGGATACAAGCGGCAGAAATGAGCTTCCTCCGAAGGGTGGCTGGCCTCTCCCTTAGAGATAGGGTGAGAAGTTCGGCCATCCAGGAGGGGCTCAGAGTAGAGCAGCTGCTGCTCCACATTGAAAGGAGCCAGCTGAGGTGGTTCGGGCATCTGACAAGGATGCCCCCTGGGCGCCTCCTGGGTGAGGTGTTCCAGGCATGTCCCACCGGGAGGAGGCCCCAGGGCAGACCCAGGACACGCTGGAGAGATTATATCTCTCGGCTGGCCTGGGAACGCCTTGGTATTCCCCCGGATAAGCTGGAGGAGGTGGCTGGGGAGAGGGAGGTCTGGGCCTCTTTGCTTAGGCTGCTGCCCCCGCGACCCGGCCCCGGACAAAGCGGATGAAGATGGATGGATGGATGGATGGATGGATGGACAATGCTCCATCACACGCGTCCAAGTACTCCACAGCGTGGCTGGCAAGAAAGGGTATAAAAGAAGAAAAACTAATGACATGGCCTCCTTGTTCACCTGATCTGAACCCCATTGAGAACCTGTGGTCCATCATCAAATGTGAGATTTACAAGGAGGGAAAACAATACACCTCTCTGAACAGTGTCTGGGAGGCTGTGGTTGCTGCTGCACGCAATGTTGATGGTGAACAGATCAAAACACTGACAGAATCCATGGATGGCAGGCTTTTGAGTGTCCTTGCAAAGAAAGGTGGTTCTTCTTGAGCTCTCAGCGAAGGCGGTCGCACTTTCTCCTCTCCTCCTCACCCTTATCTTCCCTGCTTCGCCTCTATGTCCTTGTCTTGTCTTGTGTGAATTTACTTTCCCTGGAACAGTCTCTCACTGTCGTTCTCTAAACCTAAAAGAGAATTATGGATTTGATCAACTGGTCTCTGAGTGCTATTGACACCCTTTTCTCAACGAGAAGTCGGGGCTCGGGAGAGCCTGAGTGCCCTGGAGGGACTTTCCCTGCCGGTTACACGATGGACGGGTGGCAGAACTGGAGGACCGTGTGCCTGGCGGGACTGTCGATCGAGGACGCTGAAGATATCTACCTATTCGGAACCATGATAACAGGGTTCATGCTGATCGGCGTTGGCTTAGCCCTGGTTTATCAGAGAAATAAGAAAGCGGAACCGGCTGTTCAAACCCCCACAAGGCTGCCCGCTGGATTCGAAGCGACGGGACGAGGTGCGACCTCTCACAACGAACGTAATATGGTCAACACCTTGGAGACGCTTACAGCTGCTGTGAAGGCTCAAAACAACACCATTGAGCGTATGAGGAGGGGAAACATCAGAGAGAGGCCTGCTCAAAATGAGACCCTTGAGCGACAGTTGGAAAACATCGCGGAACGGATCACTGCAGTTGTGAGGTCTCAGAATCAAAAGACTGACAACACCACGGAACAGAAGTTTGATACCATCATGGGGAGGCTCGCAGCTCTTCAACGGGAGATCGAGAGACCAGCCTCGGAGTGCTAGAATTCGAGCTGCTCACAAAGGAGAAATCAACAATATTCAACATTTGGACACCACGGCCCCAGCTGCAGGCCCAAGGCTGGAGCCCACCAAAACAACTCCCTGATAACGACTGTGTGATGACTATTCTTCCCGCCCCATGAAGGACACCTGGATTGGCTGGAGGACTGTTTACTTAGCCTGATAGGCCGAAGGACACTGTCTCAGCTAAACTATGGACACGCACACACACACACTTACACTGATAAGCACTCACTCATCCCCCTCCCTTTCCAACGCCTTCGATGCTTGTGCCCTACCGGGGATGATAGCAGTCAACTGGACCAGCACAGATGCTGCAGGACCGGATGCGCTGTCTACGCCGGCTCTCTCTTACCCTTTACCCGCCCCTGTTGCTTGTCTCGTGTTTCTATGGTGTATTGATAGTCATGTGCTTTTGTGCTGAGGTGTTTTTTCTTTTATCAAACTGTTCTCCCACTAGGAGCTCAGTCTGAGTGGAGTTTTTTTTCTCCTCCTCTTACCTCATGTAGTGTATTTTCGTTGTTTTTTTCCTATCAGCCTACCTTCTGACATGTCTGCCCAATGTGATGTTTGTGTAAAGTCGGTCAGAAGGTTCCTTTGTGAGTGCGCATGCGCCATTAGCGTGCTGCCTGCTGTAACCCCTAATTTCCCTCGGGATGAATAAAGTATTCTGATTCTGATTCTGATTCTATATTGGTCGCTGATTTGTTTTTGTTTTGTTTTTGAATGTCAGAAATGTATATTTGTGAATGTGGAGATGTTATATTGGTTTCACTGGTAAAAATAAATAATTGAAATGGGTATATATTTGTTTTTTGTTAAGTTGCCTAATAATTATGCACAGTAATAGTCACCTGCACACACAGATATCCCCCTAAAATAGCTAAAACTAAAAACAAACTAAAAACTACTTCCAAAAACATTCAGCTTTGATATTAATGAGTTTTTTGGGTTCATTGAGAACATGGTTGTTGTTCAATAATAAAATTATTCCTCAAAAATACAACTTGCCTAATAATTCTGCACTCCCTGTATGCTGCTTTACAACCTGAATGCCTTGCTGTCTTTGATAAAACCATGAATTCTGCTCTCGACCAGAAAAGTGCTTGATTTAAAACACTTCGGAACAGAGCAGATCAATGACAACAATAACAATAATAACCAGTCCTGCAAATTCCTCTGCACTGATGTAAAAACACTCACTGCTAGATCTTTGCTAATGCTTGTTGTAGCTCTTGCTACAAATATTGGCACAAACAGTTATTAAGTTTAGAGGGCAATAATTTTTTCACATAGAGTGAAGTAGGTTTGGATTGCTTTGTTAATAAGTGAAACAATCATTTAACAACTGCATTTGATCGTTGTCTAATAGTCAGATTTGTTTGATAATCTAAAACAAACACATGACAAATATGCATCTAAGAAATCAAGAAAGGGGCCAATACTTGTTCATACTAAGGTGTGTATACCAGAGGCCATCTGGGTTTTCATATTCCACTGAGAAAATGTTATGCAGTGCTGCTACATCTGTTGTATAACAGCTAATTATAAAGTTCAGATTTCTAGTTTGGTTAAAAGATAAGGAAAGATCATAAGAACAGCACACAAAACTTCTCATTCCCCAAGAAAGTTGTGTACAGTCCACAGTTTGGCTGATGAATTCTGGTTGGAGATCCTTTTGTGTAAATATATCTGATAAATTAGAGTATTTATTCCTCCTTCTGTCGGTTAAATTGATGAATGGACAACTCATGACTGAATGACAGTGTAAAGAGGTTTTGAAATATTAGTTTTTTAATTATTTATTAAGTTTTTACTTGTTATGTGATCTGTATTTACTAAAAGTTCGCCCATTTTAGGTTTTTGTCTTGATTTTTGTTGTCTGATTTTCAATGCAGCAGTTGCCTGATCCAGGATGATTTTCTCCTATGGGAGACAATAATCTTATCTTCCACCCATCTATTTTCTTCCACTTATCCAATTTCAGAGTCATGGTTGGTCTGGAGCCTATACCAGCTGCCAAAGGGTAATAGGCAGGGTATGCTGTTCCTAGTCCGTTGCAGGACTGACGCAGGGAGAGAGATAACCATGCACATCTAGAGCCAATTTAGAATCACCAGTTAACCTAACAAGCATGTCTTTGGACTCTGAGAGAAAGCCAGATTAAGCAGAAGGAACCCATACAGACAAACTCCACTCAAACAGACCATAGCCAGCAAAGTAGATTCGAACTCAGAACCTTCTTGCTGTGACACTACAGTGCAAACCACCTTCCTCTGTCTCAGTTTGTCTTAAATAAAATGTACCAAAACAACATATATATATAAGTGCATTACAGTTTGCTTGTAGGATATAAAGGAATGTAATATAAAGAAGGCCAGCTTGCATCCATGCATCAGCCCTCTCTGTCAGCTAATCTCCACCAAAAGTGCATTATAATAAAATATGGGACATGAGCTGATCATACAGGACGTTATTATGGCAAGCAAGTTAACCGGAAATTGTTTTTGTCTAACTGTATCCTGGTTATATTTGATCATTAGTGTTGGAAATCATGCTACACAGACTGCTTGCAGTAAAAACTGTACACCTGCGGCCCCAGCCACACTCTTTATTACTTGAGAGCAACAGGACGCAAAAAGGAAAGCTACACCATCTGCATATACTGTAATAAATCTTTCTTTGCACTGTTATAATTGCATTAGTAAATGCACAAAACAGCAGGCTGTTTTGCAGATTTCTTGCAGGTGCAATGTAATAACAGCTGGAGTTATAACAATAACAGTGATCCCAAGTCCTGTAAGTGAGATATTCCAAAGCAGGGGAAATTTGACAGATCATACACGGTGTTCTCTCACACACATACAGTATCTGTTAAAATCACACAACACTCTTACACATGCAAGTTGCAACAACTACAAAGAAAAGGAGGAAATACTAAATGTGAGTGCATGATTCATAGAACATCACTTGATGAAGTCCATCATCTCAAGACTGTCCTCTCACGATGCCTGCAACTGATTAATGTCAGGAATATACCTTCGGAGCAAAACCAAAAGGCTGAAAAAAGACGAGTAAAAGGAATTTACAAGTATGCACCTCACAAAAGTACAGAAGTACCTCGTGCAAAGTCATCCCACATAGCTGTATTTCAAAGGAGGAAGCACCGACGATGGCTGTGGAAGAAAAGGTGGTTTTGAAAGAATTTTTTAAGCCACTTCTGTGTTTGCATTAGCCAGCTAAAGACTCATATTAACCATCTTACATCAATTGGCTGTTGTTCACATAACTCAAACAGCAATCCTTTAACAGCCCAGTGGATATCAGGGATAAAGAGAATTTACAAGATCTCTTGAACAGCAATTTTTACTAGTAAAGTAGATTCTTGTGAACATTTATTAAATAACCAAAAACTTTGCAATACAAAAAAAGACGCTCTTATAGTAGTCTGTGGTTGCTGGATGTCTGTAAAACCCTTGAGTCTACAAAGATGAAAGTGGGAGGCTAGGGTGTTGCACAGATCCAAATCTCTGCTTTTTAAAGTAAATGTGTGATGTTACTAAAGGGCAAATTTTGCATGAGTTGGTAATTCCAGGGAAATCAAAGATCTTTGGTATCTGCTCCGCAGTGATGTATATCTATTCCTTGTGGTTTCCAGGAAACATCATTAGCAGACGGGTTACAGCAGCAGAAAACCACAGTGGCTGTCACTTCTGTCGGCTAAGAGCAGGAAATTGAGGCGATCGTTTTTACCAACCCCTAACAATATTGTGTGGTTTGATGACTTTTGATTTCTCCAACAAAACTACATGGTAGTCTTAAATTTGGCACAAGCAATATGAAAGCATGGATCCATTGTGCCTTTTTTCCCCCCAACTGTTCAGGCTAGTGGTGGTGGTGTAGTGGTGTGGGGGATTGTCAGTATTTAAAAACCACAGCCTACTTTAGTGTTGTTGCTTTCCATATCGATCCATTTATGATCACAGTGTACTCGTATTCTGAAGATTAATTCCAGTAGGATAAGGCGCCTATAGTCACAAAGCTCAATTAATCTAAAACTGGTTTCTTGCACATGACAATCAATTCACGCTGCTCAAATGGTCGCCACAGCTACCAAAAACAAAATCTCTGCGGGAGGCAATTCTGAAGGCAAAAGAGGGTCCAAACGAGTAGCAATGTTTATCTAATGATTTGGCCGTTATCTAATAATAACAGTTACAATTTGTTCGTGTGAGAGTATAGCTCACATAAACAAATTTTAACTGTTATTATTTTTTTTAGTTTATTTATTTTGTATGATTTTAATCCCGCCCTTAGGAGACTAGTGATTTTTGTTTTCTAGGCAACGTTATTCCTCGTTTTGTTCCTTCGTTTATTTAGCATTATCCCCGACACCTGTTACACCACTGTTAATGTCCTTAAATCTACAAAGAAAGTTACCGTGTATAGAAATTGCGCCTGGATGAACGTCACGTGCTGTTTTCTTACGTGTATTTTACAGAGAAATATGCGGTAAATTGAAGGAAAGGGGTGGGCAGGGGACCTGACATGCCATTAAGTTGCAGACTCTTTGGTGGAGACTTCAGAGATTAAAAACAATCAGAGCACGCAGCTTCCCTTTCCGACTGCAGCTGTGCGCGGAGCTTCGTCGACTGATTCATGTGATTTACAACTGGAAAACATCAGGAGGTAAAGTTTGTATTCCTTCGTGCATTATTAAAGCCACAGTTAAACAAGTATTAGGGTACTTTAAACGAAAACTAAAGGATTTTAGTCGCTTGTTTTCGTGCATTTTTAAGCGAAAAACAACTTTAATCATCGTTTAGATGACGATGATATGTTATTGTTATTCGTTGTGTTAGTATGGGTGATTAATTATATATTTTACAATGTTTTAAAGGCAAACATATTTTTATTTGTTTTTTTAATTTGTTTGATTTGTTTTTGGTTACGCACTGGCATCTCAAAATGTGTCATGTGAGCAGAAATGTGTCTTTTTCGTGTATAGAAGTATAACACGGTCAGTCTTTGTCAGTAGTTGACTTGGTATTTTTTCTTGTCTTTATTTTTCAGTAATTCTCCGTGAAGACTGAGACAGTTTGGGCAGCAATGTCTCAGCTGTACTATAAGAAAGCTGACAGCTCCACGTACAGGGACCGCATCCCTCTGCGGATCGTGCGGGCAGAATCGGAGCTCTCTGCTCTGGAGCGGGCCTACCTGGGGGCTGTAGAGAAGGGGGACTACGCCAGCGTGAAGCAAGCTCTGGAAGAGGCTGAGATCTACTTCAGGATCAATATCAACTGCGTGGACCCCCTGGGACGCACAGCTCTGCTCATTGCTATTGAAAACGAGAACCTGGAGATTATTGAGCTGCTCCTCAGCTATAATGTACACGTGGGTGATGCCCTGCTGCATGCCATCCGTAAAGAGGTAGTGGGGGCCGTTGAGCTGCTGCTCAACCACAAGAAGCCACGTAGGGAAAAGCAGGTACCATCTGATTTGCAGTTATTGCTGACCTTTGAACATACTGATATTTTTTTTTTAAATTAATTTATTTGTTCAGCCTGGCATTGGGAAAATCTGCGAGCCTCATGTGGTTAATGTAAATTATGTTATATTATATTTTGTAATGTATTTGTATAAAGACATGTTGTGGCAAGGTTACATTTGAGCAGAAGTGTCTCAATGTCTTACTACAAGCTACTAATTATTATATGGTTATATTTGTATACAGAAATATGTTGTTAAATATTTGTATATAAACTCCTCATATGTTTAAGTAGGAGCAGTGAGAAAAATCATTTTATTTTCTAGTCTGACTCTGAAAGAGATAAGATGCAAATAAGTGTGTTCTTTGCCCTTGTATTCTAGCTACGACTGGATGATTTAGGGAATAAAGCTATTATCTTCTCTCATAAGTTACCGAACCCCTACTTCCGTGGGCCTTTCTGCTACAGCTTTTACAACAAATTAGCCATTCTCCACAGTCTGTTTATCAGACTCTTTGAGAAAGGCCCCGCTTGTGTTCAGCTTCTTGACATCTTTGTAAATGAGGTCTTCCAGTACTGCTTGCTTCTCTCTATGTATTCTGTGAAAAGGGAAAAACAGGGTGTTGCTTCCAACCAGGAAGCCACTTTGAGGCCAGCTGAACCACAAGCCATTAGTTGTGTGCTTGCTGTTAGACAAGATGGTTAGAGACTGAAGACAAATGAAATTAGATCCAGTCAAAGAGTTGTTTCAGTTCCTGCAAGAGGTTTAAAAGCATTGTACTTTTGTGATAAAATGTTTGTGTACCATAAATGCGTTATTTTATGTCTATTCATTTGTGTGTTGCTCTGTTGGTTTCTTCAAAAGGTTCCATCGGCTCTGCTGGACAAACAGTTTTCAGACTTCACCCCAGACATTACTCCGATCATCCTGGCAGCTCAAACTAACAACTATGAGATCATCAAACTGCTCTTGCAGCGAGGGGTTTCTATACCCCAGCCACACGCTATACGTTGCAACTGTATGGAGTGTGTGTCCAGTTCAGACGTGGATGTCCTGCGTCACTCCCGTTCTCGTCTAAACATCTACAAGGCCCTTGCCAGCCCGTCACTCATTGCCCTCTCAAGTGAGGATCCTTTCCTCACGGCATTTCAGCTTAGCTGGGAGCTGAAGGAGCTCAGCACGGTGGAGAACGAATTTAAATCAGAGTATGAAGAGCTGTCCCGTACATGTAAACAATTTGCAAAGGACCTCTTGAACCAGACTCGTAGTTCCAGAGAGCTGGAAGTAATCCTTAATTACCGTGACGACATCAACCCATTGCTGGATGAGAACATTAATGAGCTTGCCCGACTGAAACTGGCTATCAAATATTCCCAGAAAGAGGTGAGCTTTTATTTGATTTTGATGTGGTCTTTGTCACACTGGAACAAAAAGGTTTTTTCTGGATATATTTAAGGTGAAAAAGACATGAATACAGGTATTTGTCTACACCAGTGCACATGCAGATTGGCAACAAGTAATAAGAATCAACCTGTTTGAAGATGACAAGAAATGCGCCAAGATGAGCTGTAAATGGCCTGGGTGGAGATGTCCTGTGGGAGTTTAGAGCAATATGTAATTGCCAGGCTGGCTCTTAGCGATGCATTACAGTAACCCTCTTAGAGAATCCCATGATAATTGGATAATTGAGGATAATGATGGGAGAAGTAATGGTCATTTCCCTGAAATACAAACTCATAATATTTTAAACTGGGTGGGGACCGTTTAGTGTCTTTTAACATATTCTCTGGATATTTATCAATTGCATACTAGTTTTGTATTATTTGCTGCAAATGAAAGAAAACCTACTAATAATTAGATACCTTGGCATTCACACAAAGATCTGTGTCATTCATAATTATATGTATATTTAATTTATATTGGAGTATAACGGTACATTGCATGAATATCAACCTAACACAGAGCAGGTGACAACAAGTTTTTAAAAGGTGGTGCTTTTGGTGTCAGGTCTTTTTTTCACACCTAAACGGCGGATAGTGTTGGGAGAATCCAGTCACCCTCAGACTCTGTTTTGTTTTGCTACGGGTGGTGTCTCTGTAGAGCATGTATAGAGGCAGAGGCAGGTCACCTGACCCCACCCGCTCCCTGTGAATTCACCTGACAGTGACCAGTGCTATTGTCACATCGGTGCATCACATGGCGTTTATATCAGGAAGCTGTTAGAGTAAACACCAGTTAATGTTCAATCCACCTGGCATTCATGTTTTCTCGTGCAGCTATTTCTGGTATATGGTTTAACTCGACTTACACTGTTACAAATTCAGGATTGCTTTGTTTGTTTTGGTGTTTCCTGGATAACAGACTGGAATATAAAGTACACATTGCGTGCACTCAGCGGGTGTCTTTCATTTATTCCACTCATTAAAGAGGCTGTGTGGAACTTTTGGGTCTTGTTTGTGTACAGCAGTTGTATAGTATTTGCAGAGTTAATGGCTCATACCACCCATGTAGTCTTAGAATTGAGGCTTTAAGAGTATTTTGATGACACAGTTGGTGACATGAATAAGAAAGATCAGTATGACTGCCAACAGTTCTGTGTGCTACAATTTATCTCCATGGAAAAGGCTTTAGACAGGTCTTCCTACTAATTTTGTTTATCTAATCATTTGGCCTAAATGAACTCCAGTGAGCCTGAAGTGAGAATAATGATCTTGGTAAGAAAAAGAAAAAGATTTTTTCTTTCTTTTTTTAAAAACATTTTTGACATTTGATTTTCAGCTTATGTGATTATTTGTAAATTCTACATCAGCACATTAAAAAAAAAAAGCATTAGCATTATATTTAATGGGCCTTATAGAAAACTGTTCCCATTACCCCCAACCATGGTGTCTCCCTCTGGAACCTGGTTCTGCCCGAGGTTTCTTCCTGTTAAAAGGTAGTTTTTGCTTTCACTGTTTATTGCTCATAGGGGGTCTCTGTATTATTTTGTATTATGATACCTTGTCATGAGACAAGGTAACATTTTTCCAATATTCTGGTGACTTGATTTTAACTTTGTGACATGCAGAGTTATCCTGATGGAAGGAATCGTCAAAAAATGGGTACACTGTGGTCATAAAGGGATGAACATGGTCAGCAACAACACTGAAGTACACTGTGGTGTTTAAATGCTGATCGCCCACACCATACATCACTATCACTAACCTGGACTGTTGAAAAGCTATGGTTTCATGTTGCTTATGCCAGATTCTGACCATACCATGTCTAGTCTATCACTTCAAAGCCGTTTGGCCATTCTCCTCAGCCAACTGTATCAGAAAATTGCTTCTTACTGGATATTTAGCTTTTTTTTGTTTTTGCATCAGTCTCTGTGCACAGTAGAAGAGTCTGTGTGGGAAAATCCCAGTAGATCAGGAGTTTTCTCAGACCACCCTGTCTGACACCTACAGCCATGTAATATTCAACGTCACTTAAATCATTTCTAATTCTTGTGCGCATTTGAACCTCAGCAAGTTGTTCTGGCCATGTCTGCATGCCATGAGTTGTTGCCATGTTTGCCATCATTAGAAATCTTTGTTGTAACATGTTGTACACATGGACCTAATAGAGTGGCTCATGAGTGTAGAATATCATTCTTTATTAATAACAATAATAGCAATTATCATAACAATTCAGATTAAAAAGACAGACACAGAGCCATGTGATTCAAGGGTTTAAAAAATAAAATTCACTTAAATATTAATTGGACTACACAAACTAGAACTTGTTTGATGTCAGCAATATTAGGATCATGAAAGTCTTCTTTCTTGTATTCTTTGGAGATTTCTCTGGAGGTTTCTTTTCTTGCTACTTGCTGTGCTCACTCTGCTTTTGCACATTTTCCTCTAAACCTGAGCTCAAACTCCAAATCCAAAGTGTTAAGTGTTTAAAAAGTACAAAATATATTTAACTGATTTTGAATTTTGGATTCTCAGTAACTATTAAAAATAGTGGTAGTGTTATCTGTGAATTTTTAGATAGTAGAGTGAATATCAATGTTCTGTATGATGCAATTTGCAATATATTGTGAAATAGAAGTAAGAACACTAATTGATGTAGGAGTCTAGCGTGAGATCTGTGTAGGGTCATTTTCACCTTCAAAAAATGTCCCCATACACAATCTGTTCCTTCCAGATGTCACCATTTGCCTCCAGTCATTTTATGTAAGTTCAAATCTGTCCAGGACAGTTACTGAAGGAAACTTTGAAAAGGCAGATTCTGCACTGATAGATGACCTCATCACCCGCAACAAAATGCTTTTTAGTACCATAATTGGGATCCATTTAGCCATAACTGGGTTACGCTGAAATTGAATTCCATCACCATCTGCAGATGTCCAACAGACTTTTATATCAAATCTCATAGAGCAGAGAAAATGTGCATGGGGAAAAGATTTGGCAATCATTTCTTAACAGAGCGTTGAACATCACTTTAGAAATACCTTTTTGAAACTCTTTGTTTTGAATGAATGTTTCTAGTCGTTTTGCAGTTCTTGATCTTTTGTGGCAAAAAACTTGCACATCTTTTGTGTACCATTAATTACCGTTTTTTCTGTTTAGTCAGTTTTTGGTTGGACCTGAGAGACAGATGGGTAAATAAAAAACAATTTATTTCATGTAAACATCTGTAATCTTTATTTGTCTCTCTCTTTGTCTCCTAGTTTGTTGCTCAGCCCAACTGCCAGCAGCTGCTGGCGTCTCGCTGGTATGATGAATTCCCAGGCTGGAGGAGGCGTCACTGGGCAGTAAAGCTCATCACTTGTATCTTCATTGGCCTTGCGTTTCCACTGTTATCCATCTTCTACCTGATCGCTCCAAAGAGCCGCTATGGCTTATTCATCCGTAAGCCTTTCATCAAGTTCATCTGTCACACTGCTTCCTACCTGACCTTCCTCTTCCTGCTCTTCTTGGCCTCGCAGCATCTACAGAGTGATGATCGGTTGGAACACCGTCAGGGCCCACCACCCACCATTGTGGAATGGATAATCCTGCCCTGGGTGCTTGGTAATAATACACACACATATTGCAGACTCTTTTTTTAGACTGCACTCCTGTGTACATGAACACTGTAGTCTAAGCAGAGGTTTGTCACATGATTTCATTCATTGCGTCTCATGTGTGTTTGCCTCGGGACAAATACCTGAGCAAAAATACAACAATGACACGTCTTATTTTCATTCCTTGAAGGCTTTTTATGGGCTGAGATCAAACAGATGTGGGATAGTGGTTTTGAGGACTACATAGATGACTGGTGGAACCTGATGGATTTCATAATGAACTCTTTGTATCTTGCAACAATTTCACTGAAGATTGTTGCCTATATTAAGGTAATTTATATTAAAGGCTTCTATCTGTCTGTCTGTTTTATTTATTACTTTGTGCTGGAGCAACCATCATGCCGGAAAAATTGACATTGTGTGCTATCAATATTGAGCATGTTTGACTATTGTTCTTTTTTTTTTCAACAGTATAGTGCAAAGTGCCAGTTGAGAGACACCTGGGAAACGTGGCACCCAACATTGGTGGCAGAGGCATTGTTTTCCATCGCCAACATTTTCAGCTCCTTGCGTCTCATCAGTCTTTTCACTGCCAACTCCCATTTGGGGCCTTTACAGATTTCATTGGGCCGCATGCTTCTGGACATACTTAAATTTCTCTTCATCTACTGTCTAGTGCTGCTAGCATTTGCCAATGGCCTCAACCAGCTCTATTTTTACTATGAAACAAATAATGGGACTTGCAAGGGCATCCGCTGTAATCAGCAAAACAACGCTTTCTCCACGCAAGTTGAAATTCTTACATAAATTACCCCTGAAAATCTGACTTGATTAATATGTTTGTTTTTCCAACAGTGCATGCTGTGATGTATGGTTGTGTTCTTTTTAGGCTATTCGAAACACTGCAGTCATTATTTTGGTCTATCTTTGGGCTGATTAACCTGTACGTGACGAACGTGGAGCCGGACCATACATTCACAGAATTTGTCGGCTCTACCATGTTTGGCACCTATAATATCATCTCCCTGGTAGTGCTTCTAAACATGCTAATTGCAATGATGAACAACTCATACCAGCACATTGCTGTAAGTAGCAAAATAAAGATTACACAATTATTTATTTTAGAGTTAGATTATTAGAGTTATCAAAATAATCTGCCTAATCTGCTCTATGAATTGTTTGTGTTTCTTTTCAGGATCATGCAGACATAGAGTGGAAATTTGCACGAACAAAATTATGGATGAGCTATTTTGAAGAAGGGGGAACTTTGCCATCTCCATTCAATTTAATACCCAGTCCAAAGTCAGTTTATTATCTAATTGGATGGATAAAAACACATTTGTTTAGGAGACCAAGCACAAAACGTCTTGAAACCTTTGAAACTTTGGGGGTAAAGTGTTTCCAGAGATTTTCTCTGACCTGTACTGTCACCACTGCATGTTATACATTTTCATGCATGCCTGTTTATACCCTGTCTACTATTACAGCCTCTAAGTGGCTTCGAAAATGAATTCATCCATGTTAATGTGTGTCAAACGATTACCTATTGAAAAAGGGCAAGTAAGAAAAAAAAATCACCTAATCAGTGAAAATGGAAATAACCCGGTGCTGTCTTAATGAGCCTTTTGTTTTTCTTGTAATTGCAGAGACGTGCAGCTGAAAATGTAAAATTAAGCCATGAGTATCAGGTAATAATTTGTATTATATTGCACTGTATTGTTTATTATTTTTGTTGTTTTTTTACTATCCTATTTTGATTGAATGTAACTGGTTAAATGTAAACATAACTCTTTGCTTGTTTAAAAATAATGTGTTTTAGGAGGTTTTGAAGAACCTCATGAAACGATATGTGGCTGCAATGATTAGAGATGCCAAGACAGAGCAGGGGTTGACAGAGGAAAATTTCAAGGTAGCATAAAATTCTTTATCATTTAAGCTTAAGTACCCAGTTGCATTATGTTTTCCATATATTTTTTCCACTGTTTAATCTCAGATTCCCAATAATTGATAGGAGCTCAAACAGGATATCTCCAGCTTTCGCTTTGAAGTTCTGGGAATGATGAAAGGTAAACCTGGGCTAGCAGGTAATATTGCAAGTACCACCTTGGCTTACCCTGGAAATCCATTCAAATATTCTCCTAAATTCCCTACTGATGAGTCTCAACAGAACCAGGACATCTTTGATATGTTCACTGCCACTACCAACACTACCAACACCACCCTACAACCTGCCAAAATCACCAGGTCTGCTTGCTTTAATAGCCAAACCAGTGGTTCAGTTATTTTGTCTACTGCAGGACAGACTCAAAAAGAGGCTGCCAAAGAAGATTCAAACCCTGGATCCCTTCACAAAAGGAAAAAACTCCCTTCTCTGAAATGTGATGAAATATGTTCATTGCCAGAGGAAGAAATGTTGGGTACTGATGAAGAAATGCAAGGAAAACATCAGACTGAGGACATAATTGTGGACGTTTCACAGACTGATGAGAAGGAATTCAAGGACATTAAACCTTCTTGCAAAGAACTTGATAAGGATGGGCCGACAAAATATAACAATTAATCTGCCAGCAAGTAAAACTTAAAATAGTTTATTGAAATAAGTTTGCTTGTGATAAACTGTACTGTAGTAAATTACCTATTCTGCTTAATCATGAATTCTATCCAGTGTATAATGGTATTAGACAATCACAAATTATATGACATGCATACAACCACAAAAATATGTGGTGAGGACAGGCGTCAGTGCCGACTTGATGCTCAAGCAATTGCCAAACATATTACTAATTTATGTTTTAAACTGAGCAATTCATTCCAAAGAATCCTTACAACCCACTGCCTATCTTCTACTCTTTTATTGCCTACTTACTATGCTATGCAAAAATACTGTATCTTATCCAGTTATTTGGACGAAAGAAATAATCAACAGTTTTAACACTGATATTGTATTCAGTACTGGAGGTAATTTGAAATTTAATCATTCTATCAAGTACACAAGCACCTTCTCTCCTACACTGGGAGGTGTAAGGGAAAGCTTTTTTCTTATTTTTGCAGTTGTAGCAGACGATGTAATCTAGATGATGTAATCTAGATTTGGTCCTGTAGTAACTGTTGTAACCTTGCAGGCAGTGTTGCGGACTAGTGAACTACATTTAACTTAATTTATAGTTTAACTTATTTTGCAATAACTTTCAGTTGATCCACAATAATGTAAGCACTTCATTTGTATGTTTTTGTGGGTGCTTAGCTGTTAAAGCTATAACTTTGACCCATTTATTTAAACAGTTTTACGATTGCAGTCAACCAGCTTTTAAACTAGGTATAGCAGGGTGGTATTGCCCAGCGTTCACTAAGCAACATCGTCAGTGATAAAAGTGATGGGTTTTTTTTTTTTTCAAAAGAGTTTTACATGCTGTTTCATCCCCACCTGGAGTTCCTAGGCAACTGTGTGATGGCCAGTGTGCCAGTGTGTGCAATGATTCTTTTTTTAAATATTTTGTTAAAATGTCATATCATATGCAGATTGCCAGTTTAATCTTCTTTTTTTAAGAAAAAATCTGTTTGAAGTTATATTTAAAAGGGGCTCTATACAAATTTCTTCATGTGTTGATTTAGGTGTACTTCTTCCAGTTCTTTCAGTATGATTTACATTTTCATAACACTGCTTGCAAGGTTAAAGGCGTTCTAGAAATATGTGATAACTCTTCAGTTTAGTAACTTGTCACATGTATTTAAATTGCTCTGAATAAATAAAATCAAATGCTAATGTAAGTGTTATCTTGTCTTGCTACCACATGTGCCTCTCTTCAGTTAGAAGTCCTCCAGTTGTTTGGTTGTCTTTTGGTAAGCAATGACATTTCTGTGTGTTTGGTCTATGTCAGGGCCTTCTAAACTACTGAGAAAAGGATTAATGATAGGACCCATAAATACTGTAGAAATAGAAACATATTCTAGAAATAGAATACGTAACTTATTTCTTATTAGAAATCAGCTAAAACTAAATTTTTCTCAGATAATCAGAGACACATCTTGATTTTACATTTGAGAATGAATGGTTCAATGGTACAGTATCTTCAGCAAGGGTGAGGAATGTGTAAATTCGCTTTTGGCTGATTTCTGTTTTTATGTTTTAGCTTCTCTCTGAAACACTTTTTGATTTTATCTTGAAAGGTGCTATAGAAATAAAATGTTACTTAGTTACTTTACTGTGGAATGCCTATATTTGTAGTAATGCTGGCTAAAGTTCCATCACTAATCCTGACACACTGGCCGAGGGAAAGGTTGAAGATGAAGAAGAGAACATCAGCTAACTCGCTGGCATGCTCTGAGAGTCCTGCTGCCTTATGGGGGTTGAGCTTCCTCACTGCTGTGTGTACCTGAGCTCATGAGATTGTTAGGCGAGGTGATGAGGGGCAGGTGGTCCTATGTGTATGTTTCCTCTCTGTGTTATAACTGGAGGTCTCAAAACAGGTGTAGAAGGTATTGAGGTCATTGGACACGCTGTCTATGGAGCTGGTGATGCTGGTAGTGCTTGTGTAGTCTGCGATGTGTTGTAGGCCTAGCCACATGTGCCTGGAGACAGCAGTAGAATAGAAGCCATCCAGCTTCTCTCTGTATTATTAAGGACGGAGTTGTTTAAGTAACAGGAAATAGGACATACTTAGATGTCAGGGTTTTAAGTGTGTAATGGCCCAAGAAAGATGTCTTGGCCCATTGTTGTATGTTATCTTTCCTAATGGCATAACAGTCATCCTTAATAAGGCTATTATTTCTATGTATCCAAATTATTCATCAATATATATATTAGTTACCACTAAGAAAGAGTTAAATGTTAAGTGGAAAAGGAGCAATAAAGTGATTTTGAGTGTCTGTAAATCAAATAGCATTATACTTGGTTCTAACCTTTCTATTTGAAAAACTCGAAATTTAAAGGTTTCTATTAATGGTGTGTTTGTTGACCAAGTTCATGAGACCATTGTACTGTGTATAATCTTAGTAAATTATCCTGGACAGAACATATCAAGATAGTTGCTAAAATAGGAAATGGGATTTCTGGGTTTAAAAGACCAGGCTCAACCAGGTCATTTCATGATTTTAATTATTGCCAATTAATATTGATGAGATTTCTTTTTTAAAAAACCTCTCTAAATGTTATAAAACAGTTAACTCTTATGCTTTTATTATGATGTTATACATCTGTGTGGAGATTGTAATAGTGCACTGTTAAAGTTTAAAGACCCGTGACCCCAGGAAGAGTAGCTGCTTTAGCTAATGAGGATCTTAATAAACTAAACCAAACCTAATTGCTTAAATCTTGTTTGTGCTTGGAGAAAAGAATTTAGTAAATAGTTTACCTTTTCTCTACTTGTTTATACAGTCCTTCTTCTATGGAATAGTGTTGCACAGCTGTCCTCAATATGTTTCCTTTTCTCACAGACTGTGTGACGTGTTAGAGGAAAAAAAAACACTAAAGGCATATTTTTCTTTCTCATATATGACAAATAATGCTAATTCTGTTTTTGTTATGAACTATAAATTCTTACATTTGGAGCTCTTCTTATAAAAAAAACCTTTTAAAGTAGTTTTGGCCATTTTTGTAATTGTTATTTTAACCAAAGACCAAGAACAGTTGAGCTGAACAGTCATTCATTTTAAGATAAATCAAGTGGCTTTTTTACCCATATATGTTTTCTTCTCATCACAACTATAAATATGACATGTTGTAGATTTAACTGTGAATCGACTTGTAAAATGAGGTCTGCCTTGAAGAACTACAGAAAAGAACAACTGTTTGAATGTTAGTGCTTTAGTATGACTGCTCTAGTAATAAAACTCTTACATCCACGACTCTTTGTAAGAGGTTATTAAAAGTCATTTTTAATTAGCTGTTAAGCCCAGTATACCTTTTGCCAACCTTGACCTAAATGGAAGAGAAACCTGTATGGTTTTACACTATTGATCACTGAAACTGATGCAGTAAAACTACAGGCTGTTGGTACATTTGAGAGCTTCACCACTGTTAATAATTTAGCATTTCCGGTTCTCTCTCATGATTTAGAGATTCTGTGGTTAGAAGAAAACTGGTTTATTTCCAAATAGGAGATGAAGCACCATCTAGTGATCTGTGAGGATATTAAAAAAACAAGCGTAGTTGGCTAATGACAATACTATGGTACCTCTGTGTAATGACTATGTAACTAATCATACTATTTAAAGTAGAAAACCTGTGAAAAACATGTCATGATGGTACCTTTCAGGTACACAGAGGCCTATCGTGTTGCTACTTTTAACCTGTAGTCAACAACACAGTGCTTAATAGAGGTAAGATACTACATTGATTAACTGAGCTAATAGGTGCCTGTGAATCAGTGCTACTGGTGCTTGGTTACTCATAGTTTGTATTTTCAGACCGTTTCACACCTTCATGGATTGAAGCTTGCAGGCAACCTTAGGTGCTGGATGAAACTGATGTCAGTTTCTGTTACCATAGTAGCCCTGCTATCTTTAGAAACCAATCAACAAAGTGTTTGGGTCTTTGTACTATATCTGAAAAGCTCACTCAGTTAAGATTGCTGTTGCACCTTTTCCTTTAATTTCCACTTAAAAGTAAAACGAGAGGAGCCCGTACTTGGGATCAAGACTTACTTTATTCTTTGTGGCACATGAAATGTTTGTGTCGGTGCCAGCGTGTGTGTCAAGGACTGATTCAGAGAGAGCGTGCTCTGATTCAAAGTGCAAAAGCCACACTGCATTTGATTATCACTGCAACGAGTGTGTGGCGATTCCATTATCTCTCACTGGCTGTTTAATAGGATGATGGGACTGCATAGTAACTGTATTTCAGTGTTTTGGATTTTAGAGGATTAAGGGGCTTTCTAAATGCATTAAATAAAGGTGATAAGAAGCTTGGGCCTTCAAACTGTCACTTTTTAAATGTGATTGGCTGATTTTTTCATTTCAGGCTTACAACTTGAAAATACAAAGTCAGTCCACTGATTTTCAGCTCCAGATGTCTGTCTGTTTGCTTTTCTTTGCCATCCTCCCTTTCTAACCCCTCAACCAGTCACAGCAGATGGCTGCCTCTCCCCGAACAGGGTTCTTCCAGAGGTCTCGTTCTGTTAAGACTGAGCTCTTTTTTCCTAAGTGCTTGCTAAAAGGGGAACTTTTAGAGAGAGCTTTTCTCTCTAATATTTACCTACATCTTTACCTACAATATGAAGCTCACTAAGATAACTGCAGTTTTGAACTGATGTTACATAAATAAAACTAAACTGAGTCAATGTCTGCACGGTATTGGGTCTTAGGGTCTTTAAAAAAAAAATCCGCTGACTTGGCTGGTTAAGACAATCTTTTCCTTATCCTATTTAGAGCATCTGGTTAAAACCAGATTGGTTTCACAACATGTGCCAAACAGAACTCTATAACTAAAACCTTTGGTTACGGTACAAATAACAATTACAATTCCAGAACTGTTGATATTTGCAAAGTGAAAACAAATAATGATCATTAACCAGCACCATGAGTCATTTAGCTTATTAATAGTCAAGAGAGCTGCAACTTTTGGAAATAACAAAAGATGACATATACATTGCTTTCATATGCTTAGCACATGGGTTCCTGCTGTTCATCTTCAAGATACAGCCTGTTATCATTTCCTTGTAACAGTTGTGGGATTTTACATTTTCCACATCTGAGACATTTCCCAGACAATCGTTTCCTGTGCTCTGTATATGTGAAGTTGTTTTTAAGACGCTTCTGTTAACATGCCAGTGCAAGTTTCCTGTTGTCCTGTTACTACTTGTGTTACAGCACTTAAGTGTTGCCCCGAGACTCCATTCTTTGTAGCCTTAAAAAATACCACGGCTCCACTATGAAAACATCTGACAAGTGAATAGTAGGTGCAAAGACCTGAAAACAAGAGCTGAACTTCAAAGACTACAAAAATAGTTTTCTGCTAAACAGGAAGATACTTTCAGATACTTCTGTATCTCAATATTTACTCCTCCTCGAATGTAAAAGTAATCATGGGCAATATTATCCATGTCCAACAGCACTGTGAGCCTCGGTGCTTGTACTCCCACAGCCACAAGGTGGAGCAAATAGCATTCTGAAAGATTTACACAATCCTAGTTCTGGAATTTGTTCAGAGCAGAGATTATGTAATGTCCCTTTGTTTGTACTCCAAATAAAGGACACTGTTCAATATCTATATCTATCATGCATCACTCAGCTTCAAAGCACTAGACACAAACTGAAATATTTTGCATCTGTGCACTGAGAATGTGTGCTGAGCCTTCAAATCTTCGTTTGAATCAGTGTGCAGATGCAATACAACACAACAGATTTTTAGATACAACTTTTTCCATAAAGTGAAAGCATAAACTCATAAAGGGACTTTTAGAATCACTCTTATATGGCTAAAACATGTTTATGGAAATCATTTTGTGGCAAATGTGCACATTCAAATTTAGACAAGGAATCAAAAAGGTTAATTTGAAAAAATGGTAAAACTGCTAACAATCAAAAATTGTCTCGCTATTTTAAAAATGCTTTTCCTTGATCAGTTAATATAGAAAAAAAGATTGCAATCCTTGATTATAAATGGTAAAGCCCAGTGTATGTTTTAAGTCATATGGGTTTTTTTTTTAAGTGCTGGGTGGTCCATGCATGTACAAAAAAAATTGCCATCCTCCTAGGGTGGGTGAGACTTGTGGAATATAAACTCCTGCTCTCCGTCTGCTCCCACTACTCTGGGTCTGGGTGGGCTAGCGAAGGAATCAGGGATGAAGCTCCTTTTTGTGGTTGCCTGTGCACTTTTTGTGCTCTGTACATTTGATAATGCTGACTCCTCAGCTTATGACAAAATTGTTGCCCACAGCAGAATCAGAGCCAGAAAAGAAGGGTAAGCTCATCTATATATATTGTTTTGCTCTTTTTTGTGCATGCATGAACATTGAACAGTTGTTATCATTTTTGCACATTTGTATATTGTACAACTCTATAAGTTCCAACTATTTCAACAATATTAATTGTGTATTGTTTTTGAAGGGTATCTAAAATCTTGCATTTCACTTAGGACATGTTTAATCCAGCATGTGTCGTTATCACTATTCATATTTAACTGTCTGGCTTCAAAAGCAGCAGTAGTATTTGCCAAATAATTATTCATGCTTGACGGCCTGATGTCTTATCCATCTGGGCTGTTAAATAATCCTTTACACGTGAATAATTTCATAGATTCCTACTGATGTTTTACTTGCTGACTAATTCTTCATCACATTTTTTGGTATAAATTCTCATTTAGACCCAATGTCTGCGCCCTCCAGCAAGTCATGGGAACCAAGAAGAAATACTTTAGCACTTGCCGTAACTGGTACAGAGGGTCCATCTGTGGAAAGAAAGCGTGAGTGCTTGTTTTGTGTATCCAACAGGAAAAACTGTACCTCCAGTTCAAACAAATACATTCACTCAGCAGTTATGTGGGCTTACTGTTCTCTTTATTTTCTTTTCCCATTTCTTCTACTCCACCCCCACCCCACTCCCTCACCCCACCCCCTCCAACATGCGCATGCAAACACACACACACACACACACACACACACACACACACACACACACACACACACACATCACCCCCTGCCCTCATTTTTCATGGAAACTCGGATGTTTCCACAGAGATAGACATCTGTTATCTTACTTTGAATTACTTTACCACTTAAAATGAAAAACACATTTATAGATCCAGCCTTTAAACTCTTTCTTTAGAAAACAGTCCAGTTTGATCCTAAACTAAAAGTTAGGGTTCTCATAACTTGAGCAGTCGGTTGATGTTGGATGCCACAGTGGTGAACCACTGATTCCAGGATATGATGTGGCTGCAAAATGTTGACTGTATTCTTGAATGGAAAAGCGTTTAGCTCAGCCATTATAAGAAACCTCTTTATTGGTTTTATTCCAGCAATCTCAGCAGTTTTAGTTTAAACATGAATCAAGTTTGTGGCTATTAACAGACCCTTTTACTCTTTTTCTTCCTGTCACACACATATACATACATACAACACTCACACTGAGTTTGCCCTCAGCGCTTGACTGAGTCATGCTTTGCACTCTAAATAGGCTCAGTTCTTCATGATGAATACCCTCTGCTCACTGAAATCGGCAAATGATAAGGTTGAAAACAGTCAAAATATTGTGTTTTAGCGGAAGTCTGACAAGAAACTATATAATCAATGAAAAGTTGGATGGGCTAAAGCTGCAGTTAAAGCTGACTGATTTAGTCATTTAAACCTGTTACAGTCTTCTAAATTAAATAAGTCAACTTCAGTTTGAGTTAGACTTTTCTCCCATAGAAGAGAACTAGATAATCTGGTCGAATATAAATAAATTGAGCTTCTTCTTTTTTTAAAGTACGAGTTATATGATTGAGGAGGCCAAGTCTCCTGGATCCATTAACTGCATCCAATTGTATTACCTTCTCCAACCAAGCCTGTTGCTCCTCCCATCATTCCTCCTACCCTGTCTTCCATAAATCCCCCAGATGTTAGTAGTCCTCCAGCATTAGAGCAAAACATTTATGTCAGTTATAACTTTCAGAAGTGCTTTATTAAAACTGCAAAATGATTTTGTTTACCAGCTCTAAATTTTGCTTGTAGGTGAGAACATGTGCGTTTTAAGCTAAAATGTCACCAGTGCCTTTTGTGATCATTTGAAGAACTTCAGGGTAACTAGCTCACCAAGATAATCAAAGACAGTGAGACCTGAATAGAACTTTTCCATTTATGGCAGTTGGTGCTCAGCCTAACTTTATCTAGCCAGTCAAAGTGTTTGTCTTCACCCTCTGAGAGAATATTCTCTGCCAGAGCAGGTCCGCCTCTAAAGAAGCTTTATATTAACAAACCTTCAGAATCCAGGCTAAAAAAATTTTGGTGGGTTTAATTGAAATTACGCTTCATGGACGATACAAAACGACAAAGTTTTGTGTCGTCCATGAAGTACTTACAGTACTTTTGAAGAGATGCTGATAAATCAAAAGTTTCCAATTCCGTAGCCAGACACATTTCCACAGTGTGGGAAAGCAATGTTACGAGGGTTTTGCTGACTCTGCCTCAATGGGGCTCG
This sequence comes from Copadichromis virginalis, assembly GCF_057382275.1. NCBI lineage: Eukaryota > Metazoa > Chordata > Actinopteri > Cichliformes > Cichlidae > Copadichromis > Copadichromis virginalis. The sequence continues at coordinate 34,377,569 of NC_140631.1, read as the reverse complement.
TGTGATCTCATCCCAATCCCTGCAACTCTGATGCAGACCAAGAAGCATGGGTCTGTTGGCTGAAACATAATAATCAGATAAGAGCAACAGTAAAGTAAAGTCCAGACTATAAATCATCATCTTACATGCAATTCATCTTGTCACCATGTTGTATAATGTTTCTCACATGTATCCCTTAAAAGCCATAAAACTTGTGTAAATTCAGTCTTTATTGTCTAAACTTGCCTAAACTGTTCTAAACTATTAATGGCAGATTTGACATGCATTTGTCACAGGAATACTGTTGATAGAAATGAACTGCTAAACTTTTGTACTTTAACATCCTTTTTCCTTTAGTTTATTTTTCTTGTATTTGGAATCAGTATATGCATTGCCAAAAGCAATACTACTTGTTACTATAAACTAACTGCCATGACTTGGAAAAGAAGCAGTTTTCCTACTGTTAGTGTTTATTTTTTCTGACAATTAAAACTGGGCAGTTTACCTCAATAATCTCCCCCTGCCAACTCTTGGTGCATATGGCATTGTTTATTCCTCATAGCTATGTCTCTGATGTTTTCATCATCTTGGGAGTCTTTTTACTGTTGAATACTCATTAGGTATTTGCGGTAAAGTAGATATATTCAAATGACCAGTTTTCCCACAGGAAGAGATAATCCTATAGCTTCAGCATGGTCGAACCTGCTGATGTAAGACATCTTTTATGTTGTGCAGCTGCACTTTGAATTTTACTGGTCTTTTCAGGCTATGATCTCAGGCATTTTGGAGAACATGCCACTGCTCTTCATATGTGTGTCCAACAGCAAATAAAAATGTGTCAAAACATAAATCAAAATGACTATTCTCTCAGTATGAAAGTCTGTTTCAAAAACGTGTATGCTGGCGTCCAGATTAGCTAAACTAAGTCCATCAAATCCATTTTTTATGTTAACCAACATTTTGTAATCTCAGATATAATTACTGATCAGACTTTCAAGACAGACATCTTAATATAAATGTCACATAGAGTTCAGACTAATTCTGTAGCTTAAAAGAGGAGGCCTTGGTGATATAAATCTACTACTGTAATGCTAGCATGAACACAATTAGGTTTTGGCAAAAGCCTTTGGATCACATGGTCTGTTTGGGTAATGCAGAGAATAATGGGTTACATCTGGAAACACTGAAGAAAACAGAAAATCACAGAATGATGATTCAACTAAAAACATAGCAGCAAGAAAAATTACTTTCTTGCATGTATTATTATGACTGGTATCTCAAACATATGTGCAAATCCATATTTTTGATGTGTGTGTTTTTTTCCTGCAGGACTGTGATTTATGAGTGCTGCCCAGGGTATATGAAAATGGATGGCATGCTTGGCTGCCCTGCAGGTATGGCCTGTACTGTTTTGTAGAACAGTTGTAGAACAGCTGTGTTTTAGCTTTGAGATTAGACCAAATAAACTAGAAGCAAGTGCCACAGCATATTGTTGACACGTTTTTTTCCAATCGATCAGTTCAAAGATTGTGTCTTATTTCTGTTTTCAAAAACAACGCTCGACCCTTATTGTGATTTTTTTTTTCTTTCTTAGTTGCCCCGATTGACCACGTGTATGGCAGTTTGTCTATAGTGAAGGCCTCATCAACCCAAAACTACGCTGACATTTCCAAGCTAAGACCTGAGATTGAGGGACCAGGATCTTTCACCTTCTTTGCTCCCAGCAATGAGGCTTGGGATAATTTGGATATGGTGAGTCAGTACAAAACAAAAAGCTCTGGAAGATCTCCATCTTTGGGATTTTAACAACTAATTTTTTTCATCTAACAGACAGTGAGGGATGCGCTGGTCAGCAACGTCAATATTGAACTATACAACGCTCTTCATTATCATATGGTCAACAAGCGCCTCCTGACCAAAGACTTAAAGAATGGAATAAAAGTCACCTCCATGTACAATGACCTTGATCTCCATATTAACCATTACTCCAATGGGGTGTGTACTCAGTGTTATTTTAACATGTTACATTAACCATTTGTCAGGGGTATTACACTGAAACAGATGTCGTGTACAGATAGTGACTGTGAACTGCGCCAGGATCATCTACGCCAACCAGATCGCCACAAATGGAGTCGTGCATGTCATCGACCGCGTCATCAGTACTATTGGAAACACTATTCAAGATGTCATTGAAGTTAACGATGACTTGACAACCCTGAGTGTGAGTACAAGCTTTGGTAGGAGAAAAATGATTAACAACTAAAACTGCAAACCCTGCTGTTAAAGACTTATTGATGTAATACAAGACACTTACAATTACTATTATACAATTATAATGTGAATATTTTCTTTGTATGCTGCTTTGCAGTATAATGAAGTTCACTAAATATAATATTGATGGTGAAATAATCTTCTAGGATCTATTTCAAAATTCTGAGCTTTTGGAGAAACTGGGTCAGCCAGGACATTACACTCTTTTTGCCCCGACCAATGAAGCCTTTGAGCAGCTCGGCATCGATGTGCTGGAAAGAATTCAGAGTGACAAGCAGGCCCTCAAAGGTAAATCAGACTTCTTCAAAGGCTTATTTTTAGTGTTAAGTTAATTGAAGCAGAACGATGTTTACTGATGGAAGTACTGGAAAAGAAATGTAGTGGTTGCTGGGAGTATGGTTGCGCATTGAGCTTCTTCCAATTCAAAACAGATGAAGCCACAATAGATCTGGAGCTTATTTAGCTTTAAAAGCTAACTTGAACCAAAAAAAAACTTTCTTCTTTCAAGCCAAGCATTAAATTGTGAGTTTGAAAACATATGATGTAACACATAATTTGACATTTTTATGGCCTTTTTTTTTTACTGCTATATGTATCTTCATAAAATATACTCGTATAATTATCAGTAATATTTGTTGTTGTTTAAAGTGTTGAGATATACATTGTGATTTCTTAAAGAATCAGAATTCAGAATTTCTAAAAGGCTTTCAAGGTAATTATCAATCTAAGCACCAAGAGATAGTAAAAAGTTGTACTTCATCTGTATTTCCTCATGTATATTTGCTGTGCCGTGCTCAGATCAGAACAGTTCCCCACACTAGAGGACCACTGGGATCTAAAGGATATGCAGGTTTCTTGGATATAACCTCCTTGACTTTGGTATAACAAAGGAAAAAACATTAATGTCCCAGTGTATCAGACAAACATCTACTTACACAACTAAATCATATATTAACTCAAATATTTTAGTTATTTATTTATTTATTTATTTATTGTTGTTTCAGCTCTTCTGTCTTTCCACCTCCTGGACTCAATCCAGTGCTCTGAGGGTATCCTGGCTGGCACCTCTTATGAGACACTGGAGGGCAACAACATTGAAATTGGCTGTGATGGCGAAAGCTTGACAGTCAATGGCATTAAAATGGTGCGTCAGAAGGACATTGTCACCACCAATGGTGTCATCCACATTATTGACAAAGCACTTGTTCCAGACTCAGGTTAGAGCACCTCTTTGCTTCCTATTCAGGCATGCCTTGTTTATTACACAATATGTATATCGAAGAATATGTAAATATTTTTTCTATAGTTCATATTCTAAAACCGTCAGGATTTCCTTTACCTCTTTAAGCTAAGCAGGTAATGGAACTGTTGGGAAGTTCCCAGTCAACCTTCAGTGACATGGTGTCTGAGCTGGGCCTTTCTAGTGGCATGAGATCAGATGCAGAGTACACTTTACTGGCTCCATTCAACAGTGTCTTTAGTGGTGAGTCATATACTCCTCATTATACCGCTTGCACTTCCTCTCTTATCCACTCGGCAGGTGGCAATGTCGATTTTTTTAAAAATGCTTCATGGAATTCATGCAAAATCTTAATGTCATATGTGGAAAAAGTAGCCGCTATGCTTCTCATGTTTTAAGAAACAATTAATTGTAGTCAGCTAGGGAAAAATTGTATCTTATTTATATTGATAATCTTTTGTCAGTGGATGTAAAGAATTCCACAATAAGAAAATCTAAAAGTGACTGTTATCAATTAATGTTGTCACATTTATTCTGTGCATTTATCTATTTATTGTCTATCTTGACATAAGACACGTCCAAGAAAATCAGGAAAACTGTGACAGATGATGATATTTCTTGCTCAATCCATAAACATTCCCTCTGTCTGTCTGTGAACATGGACCTACAGAGCATTTATCGTCATTTGTAGGACACTATTTGTGGTTTATCTGCAGAACTGCCAGGTCAATGAGTACAGAGTCGACTTTGGTCAAAATATGTCTGTTACTGCTTTAGGGTAATGGTAGTCAAAGTAGTAAGAATACAGTTTTTTGAAGCCAGTGCTTTAAATGTAAATGTATTTTTTTCCTGGTGTAATTAATTTTAAATGAGAATCATAAAACTGTTTCTTTCCTCTGCAGATGAAATAATGTCCATGGATCAGGACTTACTCAAAATTATCCTGGAGAACCACATCTTGAAGAATAAGATTGTTCTGGGACAGCTGTACAATGGCCAGCAGCTGGAGACCATCGGAGGGAAACTTCTTCGGGTCTTCATCTATCGTTCAGTGAGTACTCTTCTCTAAAGATTTGCCCAGTAGTTATAGCTGGAGGCCATTAAAGACTTGTTATAGGCAATAGCCTCAATCAATCTTCAAATCTTTGAGATTTCAAGTTTATTCTCTTTTATTCAACTTGTTTCACATCTGCAGGCTGTGTGCATCGAGAATTCCTGCCTGATACGAGGCAGTAAAGAAGGAAGCAATGGGGCCCTTCATCTCATGAGGACTCTGTTGAAACCTGCAGAAAAAACTATGTACGAGATTCTGACAGAAAACGGAGGGTTCAAGTAAGTACAATGGTAATATAAATGGACTGTGGTCTTAAAAACCAGTATAATACTCAAACCACATCTTGACAATCATTACATTAAATCCACATGGCACATATGGGAATGGGAAAGTGCTGTTGCTGCAATATGTCATCCCTTAGAGGCGTCTACAACAGCCAAGTTACAGTTTTCTTCTCTGCTCTTTAGGATCTTTTTGTCTCTGATGGAAGCTGCTGGCTTGACTGACGTGCTTCGACAGGAGGGAGGCTTTACTCTGTTTGCCCCAAGCGACAAGGCTTTTGCAGGTTTAAGTGAAAGAGACATGGCTGTGTTGAAGAGTAAGTTTACAAGACATTTTTGTCTATTTATTTGTTGGGCAGTAAAAGTCTAGTTAGAAATGCAAAATACAATAATAGCTTATGTGTGTGTCTTTGCTTTATTTCAGAGGACATAAATGCACTCAGAACCATCCTTCTGTATCACATCAATAATGGTATCTTCATTGGCGGTGGTTTGGAGCCTGGGGTGACAAACCTTCTCAAGTCCCTCCAGGGCAGCAACCTTAAAATTGTAGTTGTAGGTATTTTGTGCATCCAGATGGAAACTATATATCTTAATCTATTAAACCTTATACTTCAGATAAATCCCTTTTTTTCTTTTTCTTTTTTAAATTTAATCGTAAAGAGTTAAGTATTCAGTAAAACTGTTTTATATGGTAGTGTTCATGAATATTGTCTGATTAAAAGTCACTTTGAAACTCAGTGACTCCAGTAAGCTAATGATATTTAATGTGGGACAGAGATTATTCTTCATATTTTAGTATGTGGTTTCATTCACACCCAACACTTTGTGGTTTTCTTGTCTGTAACTGTTTGAAATGGTTGTCCTTAGGCAAACAACACTGTGAAGGTTAATTCTGTTCAAGTCCCTGAGGCTGATATGATGGCCACAAATGGAGTCATTCACTTTGTCAACAAGCTGTTGTATCCTGAAGGTAAAACTTTCATCCAGTTATTGTCTTATAAATCTGCCAAGAAACGTGATAACTGTAAATACCTAATTGCGGTCAACGCCCTGTGCTGTCTTGTAGAAATCCCTATTGGATCCCAGGAACTCCAGATGGTTCTGACGAAGCTCATCTCTTATATTCAATTTAAGGTTAATTTGTTTTTTGTTTTTAAAGTTCCCGAGATGTTGGGTTGGGTCTAGTTTGCAGTTTTTTTATTCTTTATTTAAGTCGTAACAAAATTGTTATAATTCCATGTAAAGTATAAGAAATAGAACATACAATGAAGATTATGCTAGTGGTTATTTTAGTAAAATGGTTCTGATTGAACATTATTGTTGTTAATTATTTATATTTTTCAGCTGAGCTGAGCAATTATATGCTTTATTATGCAGCATAGACATTTAATATGCTTTAACAATTGTATTTACTTTTTTACAGTACATTTCTGGATTCAGATATCAGGAAATTCCCCTTACATTTTTGAGTAAGTAGTTTGCATGTTTCACTGTCATTAATAACTCTGTATTTCCTGTTGTTATTATAGAGGACTGTCACTTGTGTCATTCAGGAAAGTATAGTAATGGTGATTAAAGAATATCAACATCATTTGATTCCTAATCAGTGAAGTATGACCAGTTATATTTAATAAAACTGTTGCAAGCACAAAACTGAGGAATTTCAAAAGACCAGTGGAAAAAAATAAAAACAATATATTCCTCATCTAATGACAACCGTAATATTTGATTATGACTGCTGATCTAGCTACCACATTCTGCTAACTGTTCAATGCCCCATCCTGAGGCACTCACACAATACCTGTCAATGCCTGAGAGGAAAAAAAAAACATTAGGCAGTTAGCTAAGATTAGCATTCATTAATCCATTGACATTTCTTCTTTCCACTTGCCATAAATTGTTTGGTATCACTCCATTTCCATTAAGGTAGTCAAGATGGTGAACAGTGAGGGCAGGGAGGGTACAGTGTACATTAAAAACTATGGGAATCTTTATGAGATTACCAACCAGGAATTCACAGTGTACTTTATGTAGCCAAACTTGTCAGTTTACATGCAGTCATGCACTGAAAGCTAGTTAATTACAAATTTTGAAACACAGTATTTAGATATCACTGACATAATAGTCACATGTATTTAAAATAAAGCTGTGCTAAAGCAAATCATAAAGCTGTAGAAAATTATAACACAATTGTATTAGTAGATATCCTTTGATTAGGAATCGCCTTTTCTTTCATGGAAATTTTTCACTGAAACTATTTTTTGTGTGTGTTGGCTGTACAGAAGTTGATCAGTATACAATGCTGTGCACTCTTGATTTCAGTGTAGTAAAACATGGCTTCTTTGCTTTTTTACACTTCCTGGGGTAAAAGAAGTGACAAGGGTCATTCAAAGGGAACCCATCAAAAAAACGGTTACCAGGGTGATTGAAAAGCAGAACCCCGTCCAAAAGGTTACCAGGGTGATTGAAACGCAGAACCCCGTCCAAAAGGTTACCAGGGTGATTGAAAGGCAGAACCCCGTCCAAAAGGTTACCAGGGTTGTCTCTGGTAAGTATTTCTTAAGTGTAAAACACAATCATATGACTTGATATTAAGAACTCACAAATGTTGTTGTTTCCAGGGCCTCAATACTCAGTCAGCACTGGTACCAGCAACATTGATCTGGAAGGTCAGTGAAATGCTTTGGAAACTTAAAAATAAGGATTGTTTGTGTGATTATTAATTAATAATATTAATAAATTATTGTTAGATTTGATTTTAGATAAGATTAGAGCTCTCTGAATTTAGCTATCACAAATAAAATAATATAGAATATAATAAAGATAATTTATACACACATCATAGGTGACTTTTAAATACATATAATAGACTTTAAATCTTATTAAACAGTATTTAGTTAGAATTTATGTGTTATTACGCTTATCTGATATTTTTTGCCAAATATTCTAGCATCACTTTAAAGATACTTTCATTTTTCCATCAGGAGTCGATCTTTCAGAAGTTTCCACCATTGAAGCGAGCGATCTTGACACATCAAGGCTTACCAAAATAATCCAAAGTGAGTTTTTTTTTCCAAGTCTCTAGGAAGTGGAAAGCAGGAAAAGAATTCATAAATAATGTGTGATTTGTGTGTTTGTTTTGCCTTTATAGAAGGCAGTTCCAGAGGAAATAATCCCAGAAGAGTTATAGGTAAACAATAAAGAAAGAAAGAAGAAGAAGAAGGAAAAAGAAATAGAAAGAAAGACAGAAAGAAATGAGACCTGGAATTGTAATTAATGCAGCACAGTGTGAGATAGTTTAGACTGTCACTTTAAGACTTTGGCTTCAATTATGCTCCATTCTCTTCCTGTACCATATGGCCAACACATCCCTGCAATCACTTTGGTACCTACAGGAATAGCTTGACATTTTGGGAAATCTGCTTACACTACTCACTCTTTGTTGAGAGTTTGATAAGAAAACTGATAACACTCTCATTTATGGATTGAGAGGGCCAGCAGCCCATTAGCTTAGTTTAACACAGACAGAAGAGATGGCTGGCAATCACACTGTAATGCCAAGAAAATATAGTCCTGCACAAAGCCTTCTGTAAAACCACGTGCTGTTTCAGAATACCGATTTTTTATAGATTAAACAGATGACAAATCATTAACTGGTGCTGGTACAGACCCAGGCTAGTTATTTCCGGGTTTGTGCTTAGTTAAGCCAGCTGCTATAGCTTCATTTTTGTCTTGTGCATACAGTAATGGTATCAGTCTTCTCATCTAACTTTCAACAAGAAAGATGCAAATACAATTCCCCAAAAATCAACATTCCTTTATTCCAGCTGCAGTCTCTTTGCTCATCTGCTGTCATGCTTGCTGCCACAATGCTCTCCTCAAAAGCTATGCAGAAATGTGTTGCTTCAGTGGCTGTTATACAACATTTTGTGAGACCCACATCCAGTCAGCATCCATCTGTATAGTTTCTGAGACTATACACTTCCCAAGAGGGGAAGTCATCATCATCACTCCTGCTCCATGTGCTTGATGTTTCCATCTGGGCAGTGATGAGAGTTTGGATGCCAAACTTCAGCACAGTATATCTTTTAGACTTCGACAACAATCTAATCCACATGACTGACAAATATTTATTGTTCTCTTTTTTCCAGCTGGCAGCAGGAGGAGGGGAAGGGACTGAGCACAAGCCGATGAGAACACCTCCTGGCTAAAAGCCGAAAGAGACGTCAAACCCAGATTTTAAAGTTGGTGTTTTAATACAAGGGCTGTGCCTAAAATTCATACTGTAATAGGTATACCTGACAAAAAAAACTACTCTCATAAACACTTTAATGGTGCTTTGAATGTATATAAAGCAAGTTCACATGAATATTTCAGCATGATTTTAAATACACAGAAAGTCAAAGCAGCTATAGGATAGTCTGAATGCATTCATTCATTAGATTTACAATAAAATACTTCAATTTGAGCTTCTCTATGACTTTGCTTAACGCAAAGAGGTTAAAAGCTGCCTGAAAATTTTCAAAATCTAAGCATGATAAAGATAAAATAAAAAAAATAAAAAAAACATGTTTTCTGACTTTAACTGTATTTTTTTTCTCTGTATATTGTTTAAATTGTAATGTAAATTTGTCTCTCTCTCTATCATTTGGAATGATGTAGCTGAATGCTTTTGGCTTTGCCTTCTATTTTCCAAACATCTTCCAATAAAAAGCTTTTGTTGAGATAAATATGCCTGTTTGAACAGGGCATTAGTGGAGATTGTGTCATTTTGAAGTCTTTGCAAAATTCTTAAATGGTAAGTTTTGTTTCATTGAGATGTTAAAACTAAATTTGTACTTGGAAAAAAATTCTTTACTCCACAAAAGTTTGACCATAAAATTAAAGTGAAAACAGTACACAAATAACATAACTTTTTTTAAGTATGCTAATTCTGCTTTTGTTAGCCTGTTAAATGTTTAACATTATGATGGTCCTACTCAGAGAAAAATGTATAGCTTTGAAAATGTTTTGCCACTTGATATAGGATTTTATCTAGTGAGTAACTGCAAGCTTCTTTTGTTATTTTAATTTTATAATGTGCCAGCTGTTTTCAATGAGTGACATATCCAGACACAGGACCAACAGATTAGCACCTTTATTAGAGTCATGCTCCTCTATATGCTTGTATTATGGCAGTATGGGTAGCAGCATTTCTTCTACCAAAATTTGATTGTTGTTCAGCTTTAATGCTTTTCATACATTTTGGAAATGCTACTAAGCAGTGATTTCAAAAATATTTACACAAATTATGCCATAATGTAATGTACTCAATTATAGCCATTTGATGGCGTTTTTCACATTTGTGACTGTTGCTGACCCTTTGCCAAATTAACTTTATTAAATGTGAGATTGCCTGTGGATGTGTGCTTTATATTTACTTAACTTTTCCAGTATTTTTTCGAAAATATTTTGCTCACTATAAATTCATAGTAGTATTTTTTTGGTAAATGGCCTGTATTTATATAGCGCTTTACTAGTCCCTAAGGACCCCAAAGCGCTTTACATATCCAGTCATCCACCCATTCACACACACATTCACACACTGGTGATGGCAAGCTACATTGTAGCCACAGCCACCCTGGGGCGCACTGACAGTTTTTAGTTTAATAGTGACCTAAAAGAGGGTTTAAAAGAGTTGTAAAGTCAGTCCAACTCATTGGAAACAGAACTGTAGATACCAAAACCTATGAGTCATTCCTTTCAGTGGTGACGATTTGTCACCTAGCGTAAAATGTTACGCTTTGGGAGTGAGAACGGGTTGGTTTAAAAGGATCCAGGCAGTTTGGATTCTGTACAAAATAAACATCAAAATTGGTTTAAAAAATAACTGCATTATCCTCATTTTCAAGAAGAGTCAACTGCCTTTACTCATAAAAAAAAAAAGTCTAACTAAAAAACTACAAATAATTTATGAAAACTACAAAATATGATGAAAAAATAAATTGTAACATTGGCATCAATTGCAAATTACTTACATTTCATTTCAAAATGCATTGCCGAATTTCATTTGTCAAAAGAATATGTAAGTAACATGTGTTTTTTTATGTGTGAATGCAGCTGAGATACTTCCCTGAGGTTACAGGGACATTATGTTTGCTGTTATGTACAGATATTTGGGTCAGCACCAGCTTCTGCATTATTGTTTCATGAGAAAAATTCCTCAGTGCAGTTTATGGCTTCTTGGATACACTAAAACGGTTTAAAACCTCAAGCAGCCAAGAAACTTTTGCAACACACAAAACAGACATGGCAAAATATAAAACGTTTTGTTTTTTTTCTTATCTGTTATTTCACATCAGAAATCATTTACAGGAATCGTCAACAAGCTTTGGTGATCCAGGCAGCTGGTTCACATGGGCTGATATGATGAAATCATACAAATAATCAGTGTTTTGCCATTTATACGTTGTTTTCCCCAAAACATCCCTAATGACAGCCCACGTGACGCATCACAACTGCTCATGCAGTCAGTAGCTTGTGGAAAATCAAAAATAATATTTGTCTACCAAGCAAAGAAGCACAAATAATATCTTAGTATTTTCTGTAGAGCGAGACCTGCACCATATGGCCTAAAACCTGCTCACATCTGTACTCTGTGGCTGTTTTAACAAGTAATGAACTGTCAAAAGCTCAATTGCATTGAAGTAGAACTGTGAGGCAACTTTTTATACCTCTAATTATAGATGACAGGTTTCATTACTGAATATTTGACAGGATTGCTTGCACTATAGAAGCTGCTCACTTGTGTCGGCTTGCTACATTTTTCTTACCTAATAGAAATTAAACACATTTTTAGTTCACATTGTTGATGCTGTTTCTTTCAGCATATTGAAAGAAATACAAAGCACCTTCATTTTCTGTTTGATAAATTTGTGTTATTTACAAAGGGATTAAAACTGAATGTCTCAAATTCAGCAGTGCTGAAACATACCTCTGCAGCACATTTTAGGTACCGTGTGGGATTATGTTGATATTATCTTCATGGATTTCAGCCATAAAAAAGAAACCATTTATTTTTTACATCTAAAATAAAAAACATTAAAAAAAACATTTTATCTATTTCTATTTTATCTAGAAAGTGTAACCTACAGTAACATGCAAACCTAGCTACAGATAAAGTTTAATACATTCTGCAGTCAGACTCACAGTGGGCACTATTTTATACATTTACAACTTCTTCTGAAAACATCTGGTGCGGGATCATGTTACTTTTCCATTTGCCTTGTGATTTTCCATGCTCTCTTCAGCAGCGATCTACCAATCAATTATTTGGTCATTTATAAGACCGTTCTTGTCAATAACAACAGTCTCCAATTTCACTTGACTTAGTACAACAGTTTCCACTGCTCATCACCAAAAAGCAACTGTCTTCTCATCTATAAACAAAACAACAGAGTCGGCAAATGCATGTGCAGCATCCCTTTAATAAGCTTTCAGACACTTGTACCTAGTTTTGTTGTGTTGACTTTTATCAGATTCTCCTAATAACATGGGTCATCTGTGCTTGAAATAAACCAGCATTTGAAGGTGCATCAGGCTACAAATTTTGAACACCATTTTTAAACTTTTTTCTTTTTCCGTTGTTTAAAAGTTTTTTCTTTAGCTGTTATTATCATATTTTACTTTACTAATCAGGGCTTATCGATTTTTAATGATCGCAGAACTGCAGAGACAGTAGTATTTAAGCTGTAACAATAATACAATGAAATGTATATGACAAACCCTATCTGACCAATAAATGTAGAATCTAATGGAAAGTTTCTCTCAGTTTTAACTGATCCCCATCAGCCACTCTACCAAAATAACACTCCAGTCCAGCAAATGTGCATATCAGAGGTTGCCTGGATGCAGCTGCATGAAAGCAGCACTGGCTCCAACAAGCTGTCATATTTCTGGAACACTGGATGTGCTTGATGAAGTTCAACTGCAGCCCCATCGTGTATAGACTTGGCCCTCACAAAGTACAATTTAAAGGTATTCACATGAGATTCCGAGTACAGGTGAGCATTATGTACAAAATACAATCATAGTTTCTTCATTGTGTTTTGCATTTTATTTTATTTTTACCTTGTATGGTCACAAAACTAAGACTATTAAGCCCAACAGCAATGTAGGTCATCTAAGGCTTAGCGCACAGTGACTTATTTTCCATCTCTGCGGTATATTTCATAAAGAAAAGCAGATTCAGAAGTTACATAATCATTCATTCTCTGATAGACAACCAGGAATAATTGCCAAAACAACATAAATTGAGCACAGTTATAATTTTCTGTAAATTTAAATCAGACGGTTTTTTGAGAATCTTTTTCCAAGAGTTTTATTTGCTCTCTTGCTTCACAAGATAGTGTTTTTCTCAAAATGTATGTTACATAAGTATGCTTTTGAGAACTTCCAAACTCACATGTCTTTAATTAGAACATAGTTTTAATTATCCATAAATTTAAAAACAAAAACAGCTTTAATTTACACAACAACATAGTTATCAGTGTTAATGACATTTCGATGGATCCAATCTTATATTCATGTCTGTTCACAAGCAGATTGTGTTTGATGATGAATGCCAAGGTTTCACATAATACCCTGTCTGGCCAAAAGATGCATGAGAATAACATTATAGTACATTGTAAAAGAACAGATTTCACATAGAATGAACACTTGAAACTTCCATAAATGCCATTGTTTTGTTTCTTTCTCCCCACTTTAATGTAATTCAGCTGCAAGAGTCAGTTCTAAAAGCTTTATCTGCTCATAATTAAATAGCAGACATGCACAGACTAATGAACATAGTTGAATATGTACCACAAGACTTTTAACAATTGGTATCTTAAAGATTTTTTTAAAGAACTAAATACATTTTAAGAGCTAAGTAATAACGTTAATAAGAAAAAGCCCACAAAAAAGTTTGATATAACTACATCAAATATCAGATGTATAACTATAAGGTAAGGCTATGGTAATGCTAAATGTCCACAAAATCGGGATATTTATTAAGTGCAAAGCAGTAGCTATTTAAATATTGTTTCTGGGGAATTACTCATGTTACTAAGGGTGTGCTTTGAAATGTTAAAACTGGATACAAAATGGGCCAATGTCATTCCAAATAGCAACATAGTTTTTCACTTGGCCCAAAGACATTGCACTTTTGAACTGAATGAGGAAAAATCTGGCACTGAACACTCACAGATGTCTTGGTTAAAGAAATCCCCTCGAATATAATTACACAAATCTCTTTACACAGAGGCAATAACATTAGAATTTGGCTACAGATGCACCATATACGCACTATACCTGCTTTTATATTTTATTACTGCAAAACACTGCAGTAAAGAGAAAGACTTTAGAAAACTTGAATAAAACATAAAAAAGCAATAAAGGCATAAAAAATTGTCGCCACTGTGGTATCACTCAGTTTTGAGTTTGGCAGTTTGGCTGAAAAGTGTTGATTGCTGTTATCGTTGTTGTCATTTTTAAAGGACATTGACATATGGTAAGATGACAGCTCTCTTGCGGATAAGAAAGAGATCTAAAGAGACTCATAAAAACTGCATAAAACATTAACAAAAACACAGCTACCTGCTCTTGATGATGCATACATATCAAGCTGCCTGCAGAAAGTAGACTGAAAGCTAAAGGCTACAACTCAACATGCCTATCATCTGTTTAAATGCTTGCCCTCAGGCAAATGTTCTAGGTCCAAAGCAAGCACTACACAATCAAGAAATATTTTTTATGCCAAATTCATCTGGGAACTCTGACATCAAACAAAATAAATCAATAACACGCTATGTCAATCTATACCTGGTGCAATACTATTCATTTTTAATTCTATACAAATTTTGGTACACAAGTGCAATATTTTTAAGAAACAACTCTGACCAGTTTCACTTTCTTAAGCACATCTGAATGTCTACCTGTGTATGTATGTATGTGTAAAATAAGATATCTGTATGTACCTAAGTTCTGTTTCTCAGTAGTTCTATCAATAGTTCTAACTAGCTAGCTTGATTTGCAAGGTATACCCATAATCCATTAGATGCTAAGTCAGATGCTAATTCAGGCTAGCAAAAACAGGCTTAAACAAAAATTCAGGTTACTTACCAGAAAATCTGAACAGCCAGCTCTTTGGAGCTTCTCTCAGTACAGCTGAAGACTATCCACAAAATAATTCTCAACTGTTTAATATTACTGGCATGTAAATTGATCCTGAAAGGTGAAAAGCAAGCGGCAACTGGTTGCACAGAAGTCTGGAAAAACAGCCTTTGGTTCCCTTGCTCTATAATCTCAATACTGACCAGAAAATCATAAACTACTGCTGACTTTTTTGGTATTAGTCCCTAATATTAAATTTTATTGAAGATATCACAAGTAAAAACAGATGCAGTCAAATTAGCCAACATGATAGCAGCTGCTGCACCATAAACTGTAGTACCAGCAATAACTAGTGACCAGGCCTTACAGTCATAGGAGAGAAGGGTAACATCTCCTGGGTCTAGGAGCGGCTTGCCCCTCTGTTTGGGGAGTGTGACTGTCTGTGCAGTGTCTATTTGTGTCTGTCTACACGTTGGGTGAGTGCCGAGTATTTGGTTGTGTATATGGGGGTGGGAATGCACCCCTGTTCGTCTGTGTCTATATGTCAGGTTGGGTTTTAGACTCAACCTCTCTGGGTACATCTCAGGCCCTCCTAAGTATGGAGGCCTATCTCCCCTCACCACACTCCCTGCCAGCGGCTGATGCCCTCAGACGTTGGTGTGTTGGTGGTTCTTGTCGACTGGGGCTGGGCGCTCATGTATGTACTGGCTCACTCCTGGTGGCCGATTGGCGGGGCCTGGGGCCTGTGGCCCGGCTGGGCCCCTTCCGGGGGTTGGGGTGCCCTCAGGCCTCTGGCCTCTGGGCCTGAAGCTCGGTCCTCTCTGGCACAGCTGGCTGCCGGCAGAGCCCGCGGGCACGCCACTGCAACCCCCTCTGGCCTCTGCTCTGTAGCTGCTAAGTGACCTCTCGTTTGGGGCTCTACTCAGCTCTTCCCAGGAGGGTGGCACGGTTCCCCCCCTTTTGGTGGTCCTCCTCGGGTCCTCATACTCTGGGGCCTCTGGATGTCTGGGGCCTGGATCTCCTCCATACCTGCTTCATACCCTGGTGGACGGGGCTATGGCTCCCTACACTCCCTAGCAGATCGTTACATGGAGAAACCATTGGAATACAAGCATGCTGATTCACACAGGTATGCACACAGGTGTACACACGGGTGTTCACAGACACGGACTACACCTTTCTTGGCTGCTGCCTCAGAGCACATCGTGCGCTGTCTATCTTGCGTGCTGCACAATAGCGTTTAATATTTAGTATCTACTGTTATACTGCTAGTTAGTTTAGTGATGGTGCTGTATTTATTACGTTGCTCTTTTTTTTTTTGTTTGCTTTCTCTTCTGTTTTTTTTCTCCATACAGGTGATCCAGGTGTTTTGTTTGTTTTTCTTTCTTTCTTCCCCCCTTTCTCACCATCTCTTCTCCCCTCTGTTTTTCTTTCTCTCCCTCTCTTTCTTTCATTCTTTCTCAATGTCCTATACCCCAGTCATGTCTGTCCCATTTGTAGCAACCAGAAATAAAATAAATACATAATTATAATAAAGGTCAATCAAAAGGTCAATCAAATGGACCAATATGGCAAGGCCATGATGATCCACTTGGTAAAATAAATCCGCTTGGCATCTTTCTTGGCCTTAAGACAACAATTCTGATGGCTAAAGATCCAAACGGGACACAAAAAAAAAAAGAAAAAAAGAAGAAAAAAAGAAGCAATAGCTCACTTCAAAAATAAGGTATTACAGGACATTTATGGTACTGGATTAAAGACCTAAATCACATAATAGAGGTATTTGATGCTTGACAAAATACAGTTGTGTCTGAATGACACGTCTTTCTTGTTTTTTTCTTTTTTTTTTTTCTTTTTTAAAAATGTTGCCTCTTTACACAACCACAGTGGATTTTAAATGGCAGTCAAGATTAGACTGAAGTGAAAACTTCCAGCTTTATTCAAGGATTTGTATTAACTGATGTGACTGCATATAATAACTGACTGGAAGCGACTTCGCAGTGTAAATGGATAATGACCCACAAATATACTGGAAAAGCGAAAAGTTTCTCAAGGCAAAGAAGGCAATGCCAAAGATTTCAACCCAGCAGGTCATAATCTATAGTTACTCAAGACACAACTGAAGGTAGACATCTACGAAACAGCAACAGCTGGAGATGAAGTGAAGTCCTAAGAAAGCATCTCAAAAGAGAAATCATTAGATTTTTGCCCATGGATTCTGGACTGGACTGGACTGGACTTATATTTATTTGTCCAATTAATTTTGAGCCTTTGAAAATGAGGGACATAAAAATGGATGTAATTGCTAAACAATAAATTGAAATGAAACTGAAAGTCTGCTTGTCAGGCGCATCTTGGCTGTTTGATTTATAATACACTGTGGTGGCATATGGAGACCAACTGAGAAAATATTGTTGTTGTTAAAAAATGTATGGGCTTAACTATATAAGAAATGGTCTTCAGTTCAGTGGTCTGTAACTATACTACTTTTTCAAAAATCTTTCTAGTTAGCGAGACAGATATTATATTTTATGCACATTTTGGTTGTTTTCATTGTTTTCATTATGCCTTAATCAGTTTCATGTGCGTGACTGAATATTTATAGTAGAATTACTAACTGGGCATGCAAATCATTGTAATGATTAGGTGGCAATTAGACAACCTGAGGATATACAAGTATTTCACACACAAAAACACACACAGTTCCTTGGAATTGCAAATTAAGTGTGTTTATGGGCAGTTCATTTTGTCCTATTCAGAGAAAAATCTGGATTTTTTTTTTTCTAAATTTCAATGCAGTTCACTTAATAATGTAATAATGTAATAAATGTTTTTCAGAGATGTTGTTGTGACATTCATAGATTCTTTTAGCACTGAATTGGCATTTAGTATCTACACGTGAAAAAGAAAAAGTAAAACAAAACTTTTTGACTAGTTTGACCAAAGGCAGCTGTAATCTCATGGGGGTTTTTTTTTCCCCCAAATGTCATAGTTGGCTTTGTGCACAAGGATCAAAAGAATGAACCACTTTCTGCATATTTTATCCAACACTGGCAGGTGGACACAGGAGATCTGGTAAACAAGAACTCTGACATCCGGTGATTAGTTTATTCTCTTCGTTTTACTGAAACATCACTGAAAAACGTTGTCAGTACATTTTGTTTCTGGAGGGGTTTCAGCAGTGCATGAACTCACTATACATTTGACCTTGTTCACTGTTTCTGATTTACAACCTGGCAGCAGACCTGAGGATATTCATCATTCTTCTTCAAAGCAGCTCATCACATTGAAGTCCAGCACCTTTCATTACCTGGGCCAACCCAAATATTGTGAAATGCCCTAGTTTTCATGAGCTTTGGCTTGCAGAAGAGCTTCCATGCATGATAAAATAAGGATATTAACTCTTTCATACTGACTACATTGTGAATGGGATAACACTTTTAGCCTATACTGTACAATAGGAAATTTTACATTTCCCAAAATTAAAAGGAATGGTCTTTCCTCCATGTAACACTAAGCATCGTTTCTGTATTTTTGGAACCTACAAACCTAGGGACAGTGTGAACTTACAAACACATTAAAATGTTTTATATTGCTACTTTAAATACCAAGAACAAATTGTCTTAATAGAAGTTTATAAAATCTGTTATGACTGATGCTACAATTGTGTTTTCCTGTGGAACAGAAGCTCTAAACACTGCACAGCTGTTTAACACTCTTTGTTTTATTTCTCTTGACAGCTTTGAGCTTTAAGCCTTTGCTGCTATGAGGCAAACTCAAAATGCAGACTATAACCCTGACCAGGTTTGCACGGTGATCTTGAGATCTTAAAGTACAACAAATTAAGATACCATTCAACAATAATACAATACCTCCTTCCAGACTGTATTTTGGATTGGATTATATTAGACGCTTGACCAAAAATTCCTGAACCCACTTTGAATGCTATCAGTGCATTGCATGGGCATTTAAGATAAGGATGAAATTTAATGTGTAAAGATGATAATATTTTATTTAGTTCAGATTAGTCCGTGATGTCTCCAAATTTTCTTACTTCGTTTCTATTTTATGCATTTTTTATGATGCAAAATATGCATTTTCTCTGGCATGCTATGATGAGGAATCCTCCCAAAAAATCCTGCATTCAGATCCACATATGAATTTACTCCAAAAGTTAATGACTTCCAAGATCATCATTGAATGCAAATAATGGGATTAAGCATTCCCCAGTGATAACTCAAACCAGTGGAACTTTTTTAGAAATCCATGCTAAACATTAACTGTGTGATGATGCCAGGTTTATCGTGTCTTGGACTTGGTACTTAAAATTCATTAATGAAACTAGGGTTGAAACTTTGATAAAAACTTCATTTAGCATGCCCATAACTGGAGGAAATGCAGGATTCTGTATGCTAGGAGGTTACTTAATTTACAAACATTACATATAGGAGTTATCCTTGTGTGGCCAGTAATAGGAGTGTAAAGGCACTATTTCACTCTTTTCCGTCATTAGCTTTTGACCAACAGCTCTCCCCTCCCCCAGCAGTTCCTGAGAGTCATGAGCGACGTCGATGGGATTCCCTGTGCTTTTGTGGTCCAGATTTTCAGTCTGTTATTTCCTCTCTGCTCAGTGGTAGCGCTCTTAGCATGGTGTGTTTCCTTGCCAAAAGCAGATAAAGTTCACAGTTATACAATATGACCTGTCAGAAATCATAAAGCAAAATCTCAAGTGAGATGTTTTCTTTGGCAGAATGTTGTAAATGAAAAACAAGCTAATTGTTCATATGCACTATAAATTTCATATACAGAAAAAAATATGTTTCATTAAGGCAATGGCTGATCTTACCTCATCTTCCCCGTGGACTGCAGCAAGTACATCATTAGTCATGTTTCTAGGCACGGTTCAAACCCACAGAAGTTTGTTTTGAATTCAAGACAGGGTCTCCAAAGAAGCTCAAAGTGTCAGGCTAAATTAGGAAAATGTGTGTAAAATGATGCCATGATTTTGTTTTTCTCCAGATGATGTAATAGCAAAGTGCAAAATATAACTCTGAAATTAATGTTTCACTCAGCGAAGAAAAGTGGATGTTACTTTAATGCACAAAATTTCTGCCTGTGTACTTGATTGTTTTTTTGTCCACAAACTCCTTCCGAAAAAATCTGAAGTTCAGCAGTCAAACACAGGTACATCTTAGACCCCCAAAAGTACTTTTCTACACCAGATATGTCATCACATTGCCCAGGACCCATCTAGCAATGGGATAAAAAGACTCATTTTTAGCATTCATTAACCGAAAACACCTTTTGTTGAAGTTGAAATATGCATGATGTATTATGATATTTCCACAAAGGTTTAATAATACATGCCTATAATTTACTTTGCAAGGTGCTAAATTGTCCCCTTTTTTTCATATAAATTAGTGCTGTCACCGTTAATCTCGTTAAAATGACATTAACGCCATAACCGCATTAATGCGGCAATCCTCCGTTAGCGAGTTAACACAGAACACCCCGTGCAGGGGCTGCGCGCAGTTAGCTTGTTAACGCATTAGCGCCGTTCATGTACTAACTGCCTTGTTTTGTGCTGTATACTCTAAGGGTCTGGACGTACCAAGGTTTAACTTTTATTAACAATGTTGGGAGTCATTACAGTGACTCTTGGGCAGTGGTTCGCTTCCTGCAAGACTTATCCCATGGTGCACTGGGGTCCGTTGCCAAAAAGGATAAAGGACTAATCCAAATCCAATACTGAATTATAGCAATGAGCTACGTTCAGGATCAACATGTTTTACATATTACAAATTATTACAGTAATAGCTAAAAGAAGATACTAAATATGTAAAGAGTGTTTGAAAGCACATTTTAAGACAATACTGTACCTTAAAATTCCAGTGAAAATGCAAAATATGGGGTTAAATAATCTTAAAACCACAAATGAGTCCTAATCCTTTAAAAAAAATGCTTCATGCATTTTAAAATATTTAACTCCTGAATAAAGTCACTCCCTGCATCACTCATCAGTCTAGTCAGTGTTGTGCATACATCCTGAAAGTTTTTCATTTTCATAACAACCTTCCAGAAATTTGCATTTTGGCACGCAAACAAGTGTCATTAATCATACTTGTAAGTGCATGCCTCAAACTCAGATTTAAGGTGAGCAGAAAACCTCACTAGAGAAAAACTTTACCCCTTTGGCAGAATTAATAAAAGCATCTTTCTGCTGTCAGACACTGTACATTCATCAATCTACACATATAGAAAAGGTGAAACATTGAAGTGATGACATACATACTTTTTCTTTTTTGCCTAGAGATGAGCTTCATTCTGCCTTTGGTGTTTTAGGAGTTAGGTAAATGCTGCATTTTAGAAGGTTCATCTTGAACTAAACTTTATTATTATTGATGGTAAAGAAAACTATTTTACAACCTTTTCATGGGTTTGTGCGTTCCTGCAGCTTGTGGGTGTGTTTAGGTTAAATTACGCCTTCTGACTTAAAATATGTATATTTTTACTGAACTTTACACAATGACTGGTGGTTCATAGGATTGTCGGGAAGGTTAGACATGCACTGCTGCTAATTGTAAATATTATGTTTTCCAAACCCTGATATGAAAACGGATTGTTTCAGTTCTCAAACTGAGATAAGGCTAAATACCAGAGCCACACCTTGATGTACCTAATGAATACCTTCATGTGCTCTGGCATGCTGAACACATTAGTAGTCATCCAGGTCATGGTAATCTAAGGAGCTCGGAAAGAAAAGCGAGTGGACTTCTTTAAGTTCCTCGACGACGCTTCACCTCTCATCAGAGAAGCTTATTCAAGTATTAGACCAAATGGTGGAGAGTCCCAGGTATTTAAACCCTAATGGGATTTGTCCGTTAAGAGGACTGTTGACCTACTATGGTCATGTGCCTCATCATATGAGCCATGGTGTGAAAAAGGTGTGGGTCATTATCTTCAGAGGTTTCAGATGAAACCATTGTGCAACCTTGCCTCACCCTATCATGTGACTTACTGAGATCAACTGATGCAAGTTGTGAGTGGGCATTAAGGCTTTAACCTAAGATGAAGACAAAGCAGACTTGTTCCCAAGAGTTTGCAAATTGGATCCATGGTCAGGGGACATAGAACAAAGTTGATTGCAAATGGTCCATTTGGTAAAGTAAATCCATTGGGCATCTTTCTTAGCCTTTAGACAATAATTCTGATGGCAAAGAACCACACGGGACAGGTGAAAAAAAAAAAAAAAAAGAACAAAGTTGATTCTATGGAGAGCACACACCGACTTCTAACTGAATGGATAAGACAGGTCCATTTCACTATCGATACACTCCAGAATAAGATCAACCAAAGTCTTCAAAACACTCCTACCCTCCCTGATTTAAGAAGAAGTTTCTAAGTTTGTGGAAAGGCTCAGCAGGCCCAACAAATTATGCGAAAAGACAGACAATTTCATAAATTCCGTACATTGCAAACAAAAACGTATCATCCCGAGTCGATACGTAGACCGTACAGACAAAAACAGGAGGACACCACAACGGAAGACAGTCAGGAAAAGTAGATGAAGAAATTAGCAGACATAATGTACATATTGGGCTTGTGAACTGTAAATAAACCTTCACTGAACTGAGTCCTGCATTTGAGTCTGGCCATGTGAGGTATGGTACACAAGTAAATTCATTACTAAAATTTGACTATTCTTTTTATTATGTCAACAATGTCAGAAACAGAAAGTGGCCAAAATACACGTTATTAATCAGGCTTGCCAGTCATTCCCCTAAATCACAGCTTTTCTTCACTGAATCTGAAAAGAAAAAGTTACTAGCCAAATGACTTAATTTTGCAATTTCTCCATAACAGCCACCCATGGTGGATGTCATCACAGCCACGAAAACAGCAATAAGGAATAATTAACTGCATACCACCGTCTGTACCCAGGGGATGCAATACCCTGTATATATGGACTTCCAAAGATTCACAAGAAGAGTCCCACTCAGAGCCATTGTTAGCAGTATAAACTCAGCCACCTACAATATTTCTAAGCACCTCACCACTGTCCGAGCTCTCCTTTTGGGTAACACATGCCATTACATCAAATACTGACTTCACTGCAATGGCAGATGAAACCATAGTGTGCCTTGATGTGGTTTCTCTCTTCAGTTGCATACCTACAACTGAGGCAACTGAGTTGTAGGTATGTGAGAACATCACTACAGCAAGTCAGCTCCTTAAAAAACACATGAGCCCATGGCACATTGGTGTGCCATGGGCTCATGTGTCACCCATTGTTGTCAACCTTTACATGGAGGAAGTGGAAAGTAAAGCTCTTGTCTCTTTCAAAGGAACTGCATCTAGCCACTGGTACAGATACGTGGATTACACCTGGGTCAAAATCAAAACCCAAGAAGTCGAAGCCTTCACTGTTCACATCAACTTAGTGGATAGAAACATAAGATTCACCAGAAAAGATACAAAGGATAGTAGTTTGCACACACCAGTAGGCTACCTACTCTTTGAAACCCACCATGAAAAATTGCATACCCTTCATAATGATTCCATCTTAGTCTAATTTTACCTTGTTTAACTTTTATACTTGCTTTTATACTCTCATACTTCAAGTCAGTTTTATTTATACAGCGCCAAATCACAACAACAGTGGCCTCAAGGTGCTTTATATTTTAAGGTAGACCATACAATAATACAACAGAGTAAATCACAACAATCATATGATGACCTATGAGCAAGCACTTTGGAAGGAAAAACTAGCGGTAGAACTAGACTCAATGAGGAGGGGCCATCTGCTGTGACTGGTTGGGGTGAGGGGAGGAAGCCAGGATAAAAGACATGCTGTGGAAGAGAGCCAGAGTTTAATAATAAGTAATGATTCAATGCAGAGAGGAGTACAAACACATAATGAGTAAGAAAGGTGACTGAAGAAGAAATACTCAATGCATCATGGGAATCCCCCAGCAGCCTAGACCTGTTGCAGCATAACTAAGGGAGGATTCAGGGTCACCTGATCCAGCCCTAACTATATGCTCTAGCAAAAAGGAAAGTTTTTTTTTAAGCCTAATCTTAAAGTTAGATGGTGTCTGTTTGTTGAATCCAAATTAGAACCTGGTTCCACAGAAGAAAGGTCTTAAAACTGAATGCTCTGGTTCCTAATTTACTTTTAAATACTATAGGAACAACAAGTAAGCAGTCTGAGAGCAAAGCGCTCTAATAGGGTGATATGGTACTATAAGGTCAATAACATAAGATGAAGCCCGATTATTCAAGACCTTATACGTGAGGAGCAGGATTTTGAATTCAATTCTGGATTTAACAGAGAGCCAATGAAGAGAACATAGAACATCATAGAAGACAACATAGAAGAGCCACCTCGACTGGATTTTGTACATATTGGGCTTGTGAACTGTAAATAAACCTTCACTGAACTGAGTCCTGCATTTGAGTCTGGCCATGTGAGTAATGGTACACAAGTGAATTCATTATTAAACTTCAACTATTCTTTTTCTCATGTCAGAAACAGAATGTGGCCAAAATACACATCACTAATCAGGCTTCTTTTTCCACACGTGACTTGCCAGTTATTCCCCTAAATCACAGCTTCTCTTTTCTCCACATACTGACTGGTTACAAAAAGCTCTTTACATCTTAATACATTTTAAAACAAAAAACGTTGTGTGTTTCTCATTTTTATGTCTCTTAGATCAGCCTTTGGCTGTTTTGATGTTGATGTACCGGACCCAATATGTTTGGCCTTCCTTGCACACTTTCCTGCCAGAGATATTTTACTGTTTTAGGAAACTGCTCCACACATGTCTGCGTGCGTTTGTGAATCTTCCGTTGCTGGCTTTGTCATAACTATGGCTCATCCACATGGTATTCTTCGTATATGGTCAGTGACTTTACGTTCACACAAAACATTCAACATACAGCTGTGTGCAGATTTCTGGCTTCACCCCTCATTTCTTTATATTTTGCTTCCAATGAAACAGACTTAATTCTTAACTCTTTAAAATCTGATCCATGAAATAATCCTTACCACTTGTTCTCCAGGCTTTTGGAAGGTCTTTCAGGGGTTTTCTTTAGACATTGGCTGCTTTTTCACTCATTTTCAGTCCAGTCCTCCAGTCTGATCATCTTTAGAAGAATATTTGTTTGTTGTTTGTTTGTTTGTTTTGTTTATTAAGCCACTTAATGCTGACCTATGAATCAGTCAAGCATAAAAAGGCTCCTAACTTAAAGGATGTGTCTGCACAAAACAGAAAACTTATATGACCCATTTAAATTGTATCTTTCAGCAATTTGTTACTAGCAGCCTGTTCCAAAAACACATAATTTGTTACCATTTCTTTAGTTGAATCTATAAATAAAGGGCAAATATAACACAATTTGATTGGCATAAAATATTATTTTTGTACTGATGAGGTGATTTCCAAAGAGCTATTAACCAAAAACCTGACATAATACCAGCCTGTGGTATTAGAGATCTTGTCACCAGGCAATACCGTATGGAAATCATCTGATTGGTGAGAACTCTTTTTCAGCATGTCAGTGATCCCAAACACACTGCCAATGCAGTAAAAGCATTCCTGGATTGTCCTGACTTAGAACGGAACAAAAGAAAGCCAAAATCCAAAGAGGAGCTTTGAATGTCCTTCAAGAAACTATTCCGAGTGACTACTTAAAGAAACGACCAGAAAGTTTTCCCAAGAAAGTTCAGGGTGTGTTAAAGAATAAGGTGTAAATAACTTTCAAGCTCATTAGAACTGTATCTGTGTTTGTCCTATATGTTTTACTTTTTCTTAGCAACATATTAGGAAGAGTGGCGGCTCAAGACGCTGTATGTGCAGTAAGAATATCATTTATAGTCGCTTCAGGCAGCTTTTTGTTTTTCAGATGGAAACATGGCTCAGAAGGATAGCTGAAAGCAAAGCCATTACATGTCTGTGTTTGTTGTCTGAGTTCTGCCAAAAAATAATTATGCACTACATATGATGAGCATTAGTGAGGGAAGAAGATTGTACTTCAAAAGTTAAATTTGCCTCCATAAGATTGAGCATATAAACAAAGTCGTACATCTTATGTAAATATAATGCAATTGCAATTTTACAAAATGTTTTAGTCTGACAGCATTTTAACCACATGAATATGATTCACTAGCCAACACTGAAACACTCCCTTCACTTGTAATTAAACATGTAAGAACACATAAAGAAGAAGCAACAGATCATCATCTGGACTATAAGCTTGGATTTTTAGTCATTTTATAAGGGGAATGTACTAACTGTAAACTATGTAAAGGCCCCATAACACCCCAGAGATGAAGTTTATAGGTAAATTACTTTAGTCTAGTGCAAACCTCTGTTACCTCAGTTTTCCCTGCATTTTTCCTGAGCTAAAGCGTTCATGCATGTAAGACTGTCAGACTGCTGGAAGGAGTAACTGCAGCCCCTGGTACAGATAATAACTTTTTCAATAGCTGGGTGATTCATGCAGGAGACCCTTTTTTTAAAAAAAATTAAAATCTGTGAGTGAGCGCTTAAGTTAACTTCATGTCATTCTTGATGACTCCTATCAAAGCAGTGTTTCAGATTAGTAGTACGCTGTTCAATATTTAGCACCCTTTGAACCAGATGTTAAAGTAGGAACAGCGAGCTTTCCCAAATATTGAAGCATTGTTTCACCTTGGGGATGATAGTGCAAGAGCTTGCTGGAGTCAGAAAAGAACATGATCTCTCTGTCCATAAATCACAAAGCCTGAGACAGGTTTACTAGCGACCGTGATCCAGTTTTCTTTTTTCAGTCAGCCCTGTGCAGCTTATGTGGATTTCAACTGAGGACAATAAGCATTTGATTAAAAAAAGAGGTCAGGATGCACACATTTAGTTTTTCATAAAGAAAAGGTATTTTAGTTTCCTCTAATTTAATCAGCTTGTTGCCCAAACTTTTTTATCAGCTTTCTTTTAATCAAGATTATTTTTAAATACTCACATTTTTTAGAGAACAGGGCTTTGCTGAAGCGGAACTTTTTCTTCTTTTACTGACTTTTTGCAGCCACTTCAGGGACACTAACTTTCTATAATACGGACCTCAGTGGAGGGCTGAGGGGAAACTGTGACTTAAGATCCTGATGTCTGTTAGGAAAACCATTAATTTATATGGGGTTTTATGACATGTGGACAAGCGGCGTGTATTTGTGGCTCAAAAATGCAGTGCAGAGGACACAGCTGCACCATATTTTAATGTGTCTTTTACAGCTTCACCAGGAAAAAAAGGCAATTCGTTTTGACGCTTGCATTAATTGGAATCATTTGTTGTTCATTTTTTCGCATTTGTTGTGGTTGCACAATTTCCATTTGTTTCTGCTTATAGTTATAGCTCATTCATGCACATTTAGCTCTTTAACAAACCTGTTTATTTCATGGTCATAATATGAAAACATGAAACACATGGGATACCACTACCCATTTTGTTACTGGTTCATAGGAGATGTGCACTGGATAACAACATATATACTATTGTTTATGTATATCAAGTTCTAGTCTCAAGTTAATTGCCATCTTACGCCACTGCAGTGACATAGTTGCCTTGTTATGGTGAATGCTTATTTAGCGGGCTTGCACAAGGACATATAAATAAGTAAATACAAATGTTAATCATTTACTCAAGATGAATGTCTTCATTTTGAACAGATCATAGTACTGTTTGGAATAATGTTGATTGAGAGAATTATTTATCTATTATACACACAAACGCTATAAAAACCTAACATTAGACCTGCATAGCAAAAATCTGAGCCTGGAACAGTCCATGATTGATTGCATTTGTGCTTCCATTTAGAAAGGCTCTTCTTTTTGGCACACAGGCATAAATTTGTTTACACAATGCCTGAGAAGCCCCTCAGTGCCATAATTCCTGCTCAATCCCTCATTTTTCTTCCGATCTTTCTCCTAAACCGATATAAAAGAAATACTAAATAGTGGACGTGACCATTACTCTCTTCTGATTATAATTGTTTTTATGAACACCGACCATCGCATATATGCTCAAAAAGTTATGGAAAACAAAGTGTATATCTGGAACAAAGTGACACTGACAAAAAGGCAGCAATAAATTACTGACATAACTGCATCTACAGCTAAAATGAAAGTCTGGCCAAGAGATAAAAATAGATAAATATGAGAACAACTGCATGCGATTTAAATGACTAATCATTAAAGTAATGGTATGTTTTGATCCGCACTGTGATTAAACTGAAGACTAGCAGTCTAGGAAAATACGAGGTCAGGCAGGGGGAATCTGGACAAAACTGTTTTATTAAGGTTTTTTTTAAGGGGCATTATGAACATTATATAGTAGTCATGTGGAAAAAACCCACAGAGCTGCCTGTAAAAGAGTTGTACATTCATTACAGCCTTGTGTCTGGTTCTTCCAAATAACTTCTTAAATAACTCATTTTATAGCTGCTTAATCTGACTTTTATCTTATAAACTCGAAACTGAAACTCCACAAAAAAGCAGGTTACTGAATGTAAGTTACTTGAATAATTGAGGATCAGCAAAGCCAGAAACCCACATGCATATCATTTGAGTGTTGGCTGGGATGTAATTCCTCATTAATCATTGTGCATGTGTTTCAGTAGCTCCATGAGTATTGAAATGTTGAAGTCTGTTTACACAAAGAATTCAAATAACCTGTTTCTGGTTAAAACCAATCTTAATGTTGCAACTCTTCACGAAAACAGCGAATAAACAGCAAGACTAACAGTCATACTCTCTCTGTTATGCCACCTCTAACTTTTAGTTTGTGCTGCACTAATGATAATTTAATAATTATCATTATCATTTGATAATTCTTAACTGTTCAAAAATGAATTATTAAGACAATTCTGATGTCCACATAGAAAAAACATTGCTGTGACCAAACTAAATCCATGATCTATAGCTCTAAAGCAAATCACTCTTCCAAAATGGTGACCCATACATATGTTGCTCATATGTGGGCCAACCTTAACAACAGAAGACATGTTTTACCAGCCTGTTCCAGCTACAGACATTAGTCGACCTCTCGGTGAAGCAGAACAAATTCAAAATTTCCCCATCTGGTAATATAATCAAAGT
Organism: Copadichromis virginalis; assembly: GCF_057382275.1. Classification (NCBI taxonomy): domain Eukaryota; kingdom Metazoa; phylum Chordata; class Actinopteri; order Cichliformes; family Cichlidae; genus Copadichromis; species Copadichromis virginalis. Next base: position 34,348,478 of record NC_140631.1, on the reverse strand, counting down.
AAAGACAGGCAACCTGTTTGTAGTGCACTCAGCACAACTGGACAAAAACTACAGTGAAGCAGAGTATGATGCACGTACAATTCAATGAGATGAATAATAAACTATAACTAACTTCAGAAAACAAATTCGGTAATAAGAGAATGAAAAACAGATTTCTTTTTTATTCACTTTGAGCACAATTTACAGAAACACAGGAACAAAGTTCTTATTAAATATGACCTTCAATCTTTTTCAGTGTCTTCCAATTTTTTTAACCAAGTCTTTTTTTAATAATCTAAATAGTCAAATCTCCTCCTTCATTTGGAACAAAAAACCACCTAGGCTGAAACAGAGTGTATTACAAAGACCGCGGAGCGCAGGAGGCTTGGCACTCCCAAATTTTCTGTTTTATTACTGGGCAGCTAATATAAGAGCATTATTGTACTGGATGAAAGACCATGATAATTTATCATCATCATGGGTAACACTGGAGCGGCTGTCGGTGAGTCAATCCTCCCTGGTGTCTTTGCTGTGTGCCAGATTACCTCTGGCGAGACCGATCTCCAGCTTCACCACGAATCCTCTTGTTGTCCACTCACTGAAGTTATGGTATCAGCTCAGACGGCACTTTAAACAGACTGAACTCTCTCTTAATGCACCACCGCATAGACATTGCATGTTCTCCCCATCCTTGACGGACGAGGCATTTAACATATGGACAAAGCTGGGAATAACGTCAATGGCTGCTCTTTTCACGGACAATATCTTTTCCTCATTTGAACAGCTGGTGAACAAGTTCAAGATCCCTCAGTCACACTTTTTCAGGTATCTACAACTCAGGAATTTTGTTGCTTCTAATACTGACTGCTTTCCGTCCTGTCCACCACCATCCCTTTTGGATGATATTTTTGATTTTAAGCCAAATGCTAAGCGGGTTATAAGTGATGTTTATGAGCTGTTGAGTAATTTTAGGCTGTCCACATTGCAATCACTTAGGGAACGATGGGGAAGTGATCTTGGCCAACGGATTACAGATGAGACTTGGCACAAGATAATCAATAGCATTTCTTCATCATCTATTTGCCTTAAACATGTGGTGATTCAGTTCAAAGTTGTTCACCGTCTCCATTGGTCTAAAACTAGACTGAGCAAAATCAAGGATGGGTTTGACCCCACATGTGACCGGTGCAAACGAGAGCCTGCTTCCCTATTTCACATGTTCTGGGCGTGTCCAAAACTGGGTAGCTTTTGGAAAAGCATATTTGAAACCATATCCAACATATTTGGTGTTCCAATTGCACCCTGCCCGTTTATAGCTATTTTTGGAGTGACGCCTTGTGATGCCAGTCTTTCCAAATCACACTCTGATCTTCTGGCCTTCTGCACTCTTTTGGCCCGTAGAATGATATTATTGAAATGGAAAGAGCCACTTCCACCTGTATATGGGCAATGGGTTAAGGATGTCATGTATTTATTCTTATTGTATTCTAATTTTTGCGTCATAACTTTTGCACTGTCCACTTCCTGCTGTGACAAAACAAATTTCCCACGTGTGGGACTAATAAAGGTTATCTTATCTTATCTTATCTTACTATACTCAGCTGGAAAAGATCCGCTACACTGTAAAAGGTTCGGTTCGGCGGTTCTATGACACATGGCAACCTTTTCTTACTTACTTTGAAAGATTAAGTCCGGATACTATTGCTTAATGTGCGTGTGAGTGGGGTTTTTTTTTTTTTTTCTCTTGCTGTTGTTCATTTATTTTATTATTTACTTTGTATCTGTAACTTTATTTTATTTTATGTTATTTTGTCTCTCCTTTCCTCTCTGGCTGGGTTTTAGTTACACTGTTCTGGGGGGGTGGGGGCACAACTGTTTGTTAATTTTGCCATAATTGTTGTTGGAAGCAATTCTTTGTTCAATAAAAAGACCTTGATCAAAAAAAAAAAAAAAAATATGACCTTCATATGTTAAGGACTGGAGCTCAGATCCTTTGAACATCAGCTTGCCCTCGGGCATGACAGAGTTCAAAATAGTGAGCTAAAGCTGCACTGGATTAACACCGCAACATGTGTGAAGAGCATGTCCAGTCTGGTCCCAGTGTTTTGGCATCTGTGCTCAGTGAATACTGGGAATCTGTCAAACTGGAGATTAGACTTGTTGAGCTATTTTCCAGGGTCACAGCAGCTAAGAAACTGATGAGAGTCAGACTAGTAAAACAAAAACACAAGTGATTCAGAAAAAGTTCATTCTTAGTAAATTATGCATGTTGATTTGTTCTTATTGCTTTTAAAATGCCTGTAGGTTTCTGCTGTTTGATGGCGACATGCTAGGTAATTTCATAGTCATTAGAGGCGCATTTGAACCAAGCTGCATGTCTAATCATTCCCATGATTAGACTAAATGTTTCAACTATGAAGGATGCTAAAGGTTTTTGATTAGATTGAACTCAGAGCAACATAAAAACTGTGCCGTTTTCACCACCTCATACTCAAAATCTATGTTTGAGGTAGGATTTGACTCCCTCTGGTGTGCAGTCTCAAAAATCTGAAATCTAGTAACTGAAGGTGTCTATGGCCAACGTGACATGTTTTTAAAATCCATAGCAAATCTTCTCTTTTCGTCAGTAGATTTGTAGATATTTTCTTATTGTCCTTGGGGGCTCAATAACATGTGTTAGCAATTTCAATGAGCCATTTGCAGAGTGTTGAAAGAAGAACAACGAACAAGAAGTGGGCATGTCCTGCCTGACTCACTTTCTTCTCCTCTGGAAATATTTTACAACAATTGTATCAACATTTTGATGAACCAGCATAATTTTCTGTCTAGTCGGTCAACGGTTCGTCTGAACATTAAAATGATTTAGCACCGGTAAACAGAATCCTCAGTTTCACAGCTGCTGTGAGTGTTCAGTAAACAGGATACGGTCACTGAGCAGATTAATGTTTCAGCTTTCTCAACAGCTGGGTGACCCGAGGTCAGCTCAGACCTCTGAGGTATAACAGAGGCTTTCGGGAATCTGTTTTCAATTTTTTGTTGAATACATTCATTTGAGTTACATTAATGAAAACATATCCATTTTGTTACTTTAATTGGTGATCACCTATTAAACTAACCCATGCATGTCTTTGGATTATGGAAGCAAGTTTGAGTAAGCTGCAGACACAGGAATAGCATGCAATCTTCAGTGCATAGTTTGAGTTTGGGCATCAAGCACAAGGGTCATGACCACCTTCTTCAGCACAGCCCAAACTCTCTCAGGCAAATGTTCTTGTGATTTCTTGTAAGGTCCAGGCTACAGGGAGGCCAATCCATGACCGATAGTGCTCCATTGTGCATTTTTCTAAACAAGTATTGTAGCCGGCTAAGGGGAGGAGCCACTAGCTTAAAGACTCATGGGTCTGTTCATCTGACATTCACGTGTTAAGTTACAGAGTTATAACAGCTATTCCAGTTATCTTGATCTGTTGTTGTTGTTGTTGTTATTGTTAATGTTTAACATTATTGCAGCTGTTTTCTGTATTGATTGTGGCCAGCAATGGCCACCATGACTAAGACTGCTGTACCAGTTAATGACCACTGTTGTGATTTAGGGTGATGCAATCAACAGATACATACTGGTTGTTGAAAAGTGTAAGAAACACAGGGTCTCCAGGTCAAACTAGAGATCTGTGTCTCCTTCTTGGCTTACCTTTGCAACAGTAAAATATCACTGTAATGGCAGCATGTCTGGGATACTGCGATGCTGAAAAATCAACATATTGTCAGCCACATGCTTACCTGATGGCATTGCATGTCAGATCAAAATTAGAATTTTCTGCATTCATAGTGAATCATCCAAGATTTCCCCAAAATTTGGTTAATAGCTTCAAAGAAAAAAATTATAAATATATTTTTTAAAAACAAACAAACAAAACAAAAACCTTAGCATGGCTTGAGACTGTTGAAAATGCTGCATTGTGAACTTGCTTTTTATCATAAGTTCAGCTAGTTTGCATTATTGATGAGAAGTCCTAAAAGGTGTCTCTTTATTAATATTAAGAAATATATTTACACTGCCACCGCATCATTCAGTCACCGTTTTTGAATCTATATGGAAGTGTGTATAAGTGCATAATTTCTGCTTGATATTAATGGGACTGAAATTTGATTTAATGGAAAATAAATTGTTGCAGTTGCTCACTATGACCAATAGATGGAAGTGTCCCCTTATTCAAATGGTTCATTTATCAGTAGAAGCTATTTGAATGGGTGCTTAGTGACCTCTTGTGGTTATGGTGACGAACTACAAAAATTGTCAAGTTTAGGTGGCGTTTCACTACTTCCGGTATCTATTTTTTTAAAAGGGGGCTGACATGTGATCGTATTGGGCACGTCGGGTCGGTCGTGGAACTTTTGCTTTGAAAGGTCAGTAATGACCTCATGACACCACTAGGCTCTCCTTTACTTTAGGGAGTCGTCCAGCAGCGAAGTCTAGTTTATTTACTCAGGTTGCCGATTGAAGTTATCACTCTTTGCTAGCTAGGAGGAACGTTAGCAGGCCAATTAATAAGCTGTTCTTTGGTGTTTTTCCGCTCTCTAAGGTAAGAGCTAATATCATTCGCTATTAGGTGAGTTGGAGCTAGCTGACAGCTAGTAGTTATCACTAATTACGACTTCACGTGTTATATATATATGTTGCTGTCGGTACACTAAAATCGTGGCATAGCTCCTGACTTTGTCCGAACGCAGATGTTAGCTCTTGTTGATCTGTGTTAGCAAGTTTAACACGAGGATTAGTGTGTTTAAAGCCTGTTTTAGTGGATCGTTTTAAACCAGTAACACTGACGTACGTAACGAAAATAAACCAGGTAACATGTGATCTAGAAAGACCAAGAGGGCCATTTGCGCGATGCGTTTCACTTCTAAGTGACTTGTACTTGTGATCAAGTTTGGGGTCGAAGTTAAGTAAGCAGTAAAATATCATTTGAATAACCTTTAGCCATTTCAAAGTCTAGCCAAGATAATCATTTCCCTGCATGTGCTGTACTTAATAGAAATTTACCAATTGTCTTGTTTCAGAGCAATGGAGAAAGCTAAACAAGATGCATTTGATAATGCCAGACTTCAAGTGATCAAAGATGGCTATGAAAGGGCCTTCGAGTGCATCAATAAAGGACTCACTGCAGATGAAGCCGGAGACAAGAGTCAGGCCCTGGAGCTCTACAAAAAAGGACGACAGCACCTTCTTAGGGCTATCAGTGTACCTTCGAAGGGGGAAGAGTGTGTTGGCAACTCCTGGGAATCAGCAAGGCAGATGCAGCAGAAGATGCAGGAGACCCTGAACAACATCACCACCCGCATGGCCATACTAGAGACCAGCTCTGACCCTGAATCTGCAGTATCTGCCCCTGATGCAACAAGCATTTCTGCAAAAGGTCTCTACCCAGGACTTCCCACCACAGAGAAGCCAGTACGGCCGCCTCCACCAGACATTCCTTCTGCTAATGGTCAGCCAGCTAGAGCTGTAGGAGGTTTGCCTCCAAGCGGAGGAGTGGGTCTACCCCTCTCACCTACCAGACCCTCTGCGGTTCCTGCCGAACAGCCTCCAGCCTACTCTCCTCAGGCAGCCGATGGTCACATATCAGTCTCATATGGAACAGATTCAGGGGAGATGTCATTGGTCGGGGAAGAGTTCTACAGTCATACATCTAACTCGACACCTTCCCCTCAGATCATAGGTGAAGATGGAGAGGAGCTGCTGTACATTCCCAACGGTGTGCAGATATTTTTTGTCACACCTGAGGGGCAAGTGAGCGCTCCCTCATACCCCGGCTACCTGCGGCTGGTGAGGTTTACCAGCGATCACTCAGACAGAGTGCCTAATCGACCACCAGCATTTCTGCAGGTGAGAGGGGGAAAATTATTTTATTTATTTATATATATATATCTTTTTACTTTGTTATTTTAAAATTATACATTCATGTGGTGTTAAGCAATCACTCAAAAAATATGTTATCAATTCTCTTCCTCCTTTTCTTTTTTGTGTCCCTTTACCCGATTTCATAAGATGTTTGCTCAATTTCTTAATATCCGCATTACGATGAGTCATCAGCAGAGGGACATAGGCCGGTTAAAGATCAATGTCCCTCCTTCCTAAGGACAGAGTCATGTGAGGGTTGTTTACCTAATGCCCTAGTCCCAGTAGGTAGGTTAATGGCTATGATGTCATCCTCGGCAGAATCCCAGACATGAATCAGATTTGGGGCACAGGTGACAATATTCAGAAAAAGAAATGAAGTTATTTGGAGTGTTCATATGTGTAGGCATGTGCACTATGCCAAGATGATGTGTGAACTTAATTTTCCGTTTTAAAAAGAAAATGACAGTAGCTAGGAGCTAGATGGGCATGCAGCTCCCAAACTGACAGGTGTATCTAAATGTATTTTAATATAAATGAAAAAGTATAAAGTTTTTTTTTTAGTAGGAGGTGGGGTTTTTTTTTTTGTGTGTGTGTGTGTTTGTTTGTTTGTTTGTTTTTACACATTTAAAACTAAAGCAGTGTTTGAACATTAATATCTCAAAGACCTTTAAAGATGAAAACCTTGACCTTTACCTGTAAATTGAATGAGGATGTGCACTTAAAGCCAAATTAAAAACCAGAATCTTCTAGGAAGCTAGAGTACCCACACAAACACTTGGAGAACATGCAAACTCAACACAGCAAAATGGTGGAGTCGAACTCAGGACCTTTTTGCTGTGAGGCAATAGTGCTAGCCACTGCACCACCTGTTTCGTAAAATGTGTAGAATCACATATTAACATGAAATTGTTAGTCACAAAAATAAATAAAACACTGTTATTTGGTAGTGGGGGTTTTTGTGTTTTTTGGTTGTTTTTGTTTTTTTTATTGGGGGGGGGGATTTTTTTAACATATCACATGGGTTGTGAATCTTCACAGATGAGCATGATGTAGTTTGAGATGCTTTCCAGATTTTTCTTTTTCTTTTGACTTGAAATAAGTTGCTTAATACAAACCAATGATGCAGTGAAATCAAAGGTTGTGAGGTGTTTTGAACTGCCAAGTTGGATTTGTACAGGTCAACACCGCAACCAGTCAATGATAAGATAAGAAAGGGTTTGGAGGTATGTAGACAGCTTAAGCTCTTTATTAAGAGACTAAATCAATAACACCAAATGGCTCTAACCTATTCAGGATTATTTGTTATGATTACATTTGCCTTTCATGCCACTAGTGTCATGAGACTAAAATTTGCCTATTTAGTGGGGGATTTCCCAGGTGTTATTGAAAGTGTGTGACATCAGTGATTCACATGAGTGCAAGTAATTACGTAAACCCAGCTTACACAGTTATGCTCTGTAATCTTGTTAGACATGCAGCAATCACAGGATGACTGTGTACTCTAGTTTGTCTCACTGTGTTGTGCAGAAGCACCATTTGTAAAACCAGGATTCATTCAAGGTTACTTTTGAAAACTTCTAGTAAAACAAAATGTCTGCAGACTTCTTTCTCCTGTTAAATGTAACTTTCACCTCAATTCACTTACTATACTATATTACACACATCATTTCATATCATAGTATACCTGTTTTGATTTGTTTTTAATCACATTTTCCATTTGTTGCATTTTCTTCACTTTCTTTTGATCCTGGCAGGTGTGTGACTGGCTGTACCCTCTCATGGCCATGAACTCTCCAGTGTTACTCTGTAACACTGGTGTGTTTATGTTTCCGGACATGATGGCACCAGCTCCAGGGTATTATGTGGGAGTGGTTTTGTCCTCTGAGCTCCCTGCTACAGACAGAGGACTGTTTCAGGACCTGTTGTCCCAGATGACAGATCTGAGGGTTCAGGTCAGTGTGTTTCACTGTGGTTAGATCTGCAACAGCATGAAATATTTGGTATTATCTGGCAAACAATTGCAAACAGAGACCAGGCTGTAAGGCCTGTGTTTCCCAAACAGTAGAGTCTGTGGCTAAATATATCCCCAAACAGAGATCATGCTGTATTTGATTTCTGTGTTTAAAGAAATAACAAGATTATTTTTTTTAAACTAGAAAATCTAAACTTTCCCAACTTCAGATTTTTTAAATTCCAGTTTAATTGTTTTGTTGATTCTTACACAAACAACACTTTTGATGCTGCACTCTGCTGTATTGTTGGCTTGCAATGAAACTCTTGCTGCTGCTTATTTCTGATCTAGCAGCCCTCCCCAAATTACCCCTGCCTCAGCATTGTGGGGATTTGACTCAGGCAGGTGAGGAGAATTAATCAGTTATAATGCTCTTATCTGCAGCAGTTAGAACCTTAGAGCTTCAGCTGAAAGACAAGTGCCAGTTTAGCCATGATGGAGGTGTCATTTTGATTGGAGTGACACCAGGCAAGGTCATTTTTAATGAATGCACACAGCCTAATTATCTTGTCAAATGGAGGTGATATCACATCAGAAAGTAAGCATTTTTTTTAATTTCTTTATTATTCAGTCTAATAGTATACCAGAGATTTTTAGCTCAAATCTTTCGTTACAGCAGAGAGATGTTTTTAAAATGGCAGTCTGTTTGAGAGCAAACAAATAGCGCATTGTAATGAGGAGTGCAGAATGAGAGGATGCATTGTGTGCATTGGGGGGTTACTGGGAGACGAACATCTGTAGATGTGTGCAGCTTCCACAAGTTGTCCAAAGTATTTATTTTCATCCCACACTGTCTGTCTTCATTCTGCACTGGCTAACCAATGTGTCTCTATGATCAGGCTCCAGAAGAAGCTGCAGATACCATTAATCTCAGCCAGAAGGTGTCTGTTGATACACCTGAGCAACCAGCAGAGGCTCCTGCAGAGACTCCAGCAGAGACTGAAGAGGAAAAGACTTTACCTGAATGGAGTGAAAAGGTGGCAAGCGGGATCCTGACAGGTAAGCAGTGTCTCTTAAGTTTTTAATATCATTGTTTTACAAAGTTAGGAGTTTGGAATTGGATTGTTTATGAATATAGGTCAGCAGTCCTCACTAATGATCACTAACGCTGTCTGCCCTGTGTGATCCTGTCAGGTGCATCCTGGCTAAGCTGGGGACTGGTCAAAGGAGCTGAGTACACAGGCATAGCCATTCACAAAGGGGCAGCTAAACTCAGAGAACATATCACTCCAGAGGACAAACCCACCCCCGTCAGCCCCACAGTCACAAAAGGCCTCCATGTTGCCAAGCAAGCTACAGGAGGAGCTGTCAAAGTCAGCCAGTTTCTAGGTCATTAAGTCATCTTCAGTCAGCATTTTTTACTGTCCTTGAGTGTTAATTTGGCAGTGAACTTATAATTTACTAATGCTTTCTTACTGCAGTGGATGGCGTGTGTTCTGTTGCTAGCTGCGTGGGTCGAGAGTTGGCTCCACATGTGAAAAAACACGGAGGCAAGCTGATCCCAGAGTCTATGAAGAAGGATAAAGATGGGCGTTCCAACATTGATGGAGCCATGGTGGTGGCTGCAAGTGGTGTGCAAGGTAAAGTTAATTTTCACTTTATATTCTTTAAAACATTTTTTTTGTTTTTTTGGGTTTGTTTGTTTTTTATTAAAAACCATATTTTTTATTTGTTTGTACTTTTATATATACACAGACGTTTTTGAAAAGACCTTTTGGTCATTTGTCACATGACCAGAAATTAAAAAAAATAAATAAATAAGAGCTCTTCTATGACAAGTGTGTAGAGGATAGTATTCAGATTAAAACACCTCAGCCGTGCTGTGTATTGTCATGCACTGGCAGAGAGCATGATAAAAAAGCATTTTTTGTTTTGCTTTTCCTGCATTGACCACCACATCCTTTTCACCAGGTTTGGCACCCTCTGACTTTGCCCTCTTTCCCAAAATTCAGCTTGAATGTCTGCTGTGTAAAATAGCAGCTATTCTGGAAATGTTACCGTTAAAAACACGCTTCAAGGGAATTTTGTCCAGTCTGAATCTGATGTATTTCATTATTACGCCCTTTGCATAAATGTATCTACCCTTACAAACACATACAAATAATACTCTTGTGTTTTCCCAGGATTTGCAACCATGTGGACAGGTTTGGAAGTAGCAGCAAAGGACATAGCTACAAGTGTAGCTTCAGAAACAGTGACCACCGTAAAACACAAGTAAGAAATTAAATAAATATAGTTTAATTACTTCTGACTACTGTCACTGCTTGAATGTGCACATATGCAATTTTTTGATCAGCACTGCTCGGGAGACGGGTTTTTGATGTGTATGTTGTAAATGACTGCATACATTGTGTAAGCAAAAACCAAAAGTGCACTCACTCTCTTCAATTTGCTTTGCAGATTTAGGGGTCTACAAAACAACTGACACTCCTAATGAGACAAAGTGTAATTTTTCCTGATTCTCCACAACTGTTTAATGCTTTTCACTTCTAATTGTGCACATAACACAAGCTTCTGGGTTTTTTTGTTCTCTTTAACAAAGCACTCTTCAGCCCTATGCTGTACCAGTTCACTCCCTTTTCTTGTGTGCCAATTTGGATTACGGGGCCTCTTTAAGTGATTCCATTGATTTCTAACAGTGTTTCTGAAGGAAATGTTATAATTGACAGTATTTTCATCCTGCCTGCCTCAACGGGTTCTCGTGTTCTAAGAAATTCTGCAAAATGCAAAATTCACATCAGAGTTAAAAACTGGTTTCAGGAGGGAAATTCTTAAAATGTTCTTATAATGATGGAAATCTGCCGTACTGTTTCTTTCTTTGAATACGTTTTGGCTTCGTTAGGCATTCCTGGGAAATCACTAAGCTGGACTCTACAGTATTACATTTGCTTTGTTTTTGCATGCATGTGTCAATACAAGTTGATTTGGTTAGAATTTGTAAATGAAATTGGCCAAAAATGATCTTCCCATCTGCTTCCAATTGGGTAAAATTGCCAATATTCTGGCAAACAAATGTATTTATTCCAGATTGCACACTTGCATGCACTTGCAACCCTCACTCCCTCACAGAAATTCACTCGACGCATGATGGCATCTTTACAGTCTTTGCACTACATATTAATTAATTCTTCCCATACCCTCTTCTCCCCGCCTCTCGCTCTGACCTCTCACTCAATCTGACTCTGAAGGTACGGAGCAGCGGCAGGACAAGCCACAGACCACGCTGTCAATTCTGCCATTAATGTCGGTATCACTGCCTTCAATGTTGACAACCTGGGGATCAAAGCTGTGGTGAAAAGGACTGGCAGGCACACAGCGCAAGCACTTTTGGAAGACTACAAGATTCAGAAAAAACCTGAAAATGGGACTCAAGTGGAGAAGTTGGAGAAATAGCTGGTAGTGTCCTGCCTCATTCCCACAGCAATGCCTTAAAACAAAATTTATAATTTCTATTAAATCATTCTATATTTAATATTCTTTATTTATAAAACTGGTTCTAGATTTACAAGGTAACTACTGATTATATTCATATCCTATAGTTTGATACTGCTTGGAACTTGCACTTTAATATTTATGTAATACAGGAAGATTGGACCTAAATGTGAAGGACCTGAAAATTATATAATACACACCAAAAGATTAATTATAAATGATACAATATCCTACATAACATTTAATTCATTTTGAACTGTTTAACACTGCTGTTTGTATGAAGAAAGCTTTGTTCTTGAATAGAGACATAATTATTTAATATGCATTTGTGTGTTTCCCATAATAGCAAATGTGTTTTAAACAAAAGATGATGAAATATATGTGTGCATATTTACTTTCACATATATTTAAGACCAAAGTAATACCAGCTGTACTGTTTCACTATGGTGTTGAAAATGTCAAGTTATCTCTGCTTCTAACTGTGCCTTCAAATATCAAATGATAACATTAAAAATTAACATTTCAAGCTCCAAAATTTGACTAAAACACAACAGATTCGGGACAAGTATGTAGTCTCTCTATACTCAATCAGTAACCAGTAAGATGTAAATGCATCTCAGGAGTCTAAAAGATGTTGTGCTCCAGTCTGCAGGGCTTGCTTCTGTATTTTCGACTTAGTTGTAGCCATGTTATTTTTAAATGTGGCTTATTGTATTTCATAAAAAATTCACTGTAATATGTAAACAAATATCCCGAAGAGTATTTGTAATGTTTAAATGGCCTCTAGTTGCACATTGAGATTTTGTTCCCAGCTGAATTACTCAATAAAGATGAAGACTAAATGAAGCATCCTTAGGAGTCTAAAGTAAATATTTTGTGCCAGCAGAAGTGCATATTTGCGAGTGCAGTCAATTACTTTTAATTCCTCAGGAGTTAGGGAAGTTAAGTGTGAACTATGAGCCTAGTACCTCCACCTAGTGGCGACCATTCAATCAAGCTTAATTTAACCATGTACATTCATGTCTCCTGAATGGGTGATCCAGATTAGTTTTCTTCTTTAATACCAGCTAAACACGAGGTAAAATTAAGTGCAGGTACAAAGAGATTTGTGAAAAAGCCTTGAGCCAGCCCCTTAGTTACTTTTGCTTGCAAGGAGCCAGACGTTGTCATTTTTATTTAGTTATTAAAGTGGTCTTGACCAGTAGTTCTCCAGGCTTCCTGGAAATATTCCAAACCTTTTTCAGATATTGGCTGCTTTTCAACCATTTTCAGTCCAGTTCTTGTACCTGACAATTTTTAGAGGAATGTTCAAAGCTACTTAACACAATTTAAGTACAAAAGAAATGTTTTGTGCTTAACATTGATAAGCAACATTCATGCAATAAAAAGGCTTCCAACTCGAGGGATGAACCAATGTTGTCTCTACAGGCAAAGAACCAGTTTTAAACTTTATCTTTAGGCACTTTGAAAAGAAAAAAGACGTTCATAAGTACTGAGGTTCAAGCTTGTCAGAATTTAACAAATTAAAATATACTGCATTTCCATTAATGTTTGTACATTTCACTGATTACTGTATCATTTCTCATTTTGCCAAAAAAAAAAAAAAAAATTTAGGGGGCTTAAGACTTACACATATTGAATATTTACATTCAGTACATAAATTATTCCATTTATTTCAGCAGCTTATAAAGATTTTTCAACTGATAAGATGCCATATCTTTACTCAAACTTCACATAGGTATCCAGTCCAGTTGTTTGTTTAGCATCTCATTTTTAATGTACTCGCTGGAGAGGGAAAAGCAAATTGTAATAATTGCAAATGCAGCATTTTGCCTGTGTTCGTCGGTTTTATATTTCAAGATTAAATGCTTTGAGGTTTCTAGTGGAAATTATGACTCATCTTTACTATAATTCCTACAATGATGCACTGAAAAATTAAAGATGTTACTCAATATGAAAAGAAATGTCATCTGCATCAGTCTGACAATGCAGGGGGAAAAATGCAAACATTTTTATCAAATATTGGCAAAACACGTTTAATGAAGTCTGCAGACCGAACTGCATAAATACCTCATGGTGTTGCTATAAGCTAATCATTTCGAAACTTTCTGTATATGCGGTCTAAACATCTTTTATACACAAATTAAAATAAAAAGGAAAGAAAAAAAAATACAGCCGTCTCTCTACTAGCTGGTCATTTCAAACTGCAAAGTTGCAGTAACTTTGTACTTAATCAGGACCCGTTTCAGGGGAAAGGACAAAATCTACAAGATTAGGATCAGGGAAGCACAAGTTACTACTGCTATCCAAAAGCAAATCGAGCCAAAATGGACTAACCACATCACACTGACTGTCTGTTAAAAGGCTACTGCAGTTGGCACTGTCTGGGAAAAGTCTTGAATCGCACAAAGCTTCTGAAACTGCAAGAGTGACGTCATCAGAGCTTGAAGGTTCCCTTTGAAGTTTACATGGTGAGATAAGTAGTTGGCTTGTAAAATCTACTGATACAATGTCAGGTTGGCTAACCTGAGGTAAGTCAGTGTAACACACTTCAGTTTTTTCAGGTGGGGTATAGGCTTGGCCACAATGACCTGATAGGAAAGTAACAGGATCCACCTGGTGAGAAGCAGCATCCCATAACATATGGCTTGAAGATGAGCTGGGTAAAAAAGTGTGGCTGATATCTGCTGATGTGAAAGCACATGAAGTTGCATTCATAAATGCGGTGGCTGAATTTATCCAGTTATTTTCCACAAATTGAAATGAGGCAGAGAGAAATTGATCCTGGCACACTGGCAGCATTTGTCCTCGGGGAACAGTCGATTTATCCAACAATATTGGCGGGGCATGTGCTGTGGTCAGGCTGCGCGCTCGAGGAAGTGTTTCATCCATCGTCAGAGGACTATTTGTTGTGATAGATGGCTGATTTACTTCTTTACAGAGGTCTTTCTGAGGGCATCGTGAGACACGATCTGAAATTTAGCAGGATGTTAACAAATACAACAATGTACCAAAGAGATTTTTTTTTTTTTTTTTAAATGAAAAACAATTCCTCACTTGACGTTTTAACAGCCGGCTTTGTCCTCTGAAGCATTCTTTTTTAAGCCTGATCGTTTTTCTGTTAGAAAAAAAAAAACAAAAACCAGACAGTCAGCTTGGTATTCTTACCATTTAGCGAGTTAAAAATAAATCATCTGAGTGTTCAAAACTCTTATTTGGATTGTGTACCTTTTCTTTTGTGATCTCTGTATGCTTTTCCAGAAAATGCTGGAATTCATCTCAACCACTCAACCTGGGAAAGGAAAAAAAAAAAGAACATTAAAATGATCATAACATTTACTTATAATATTGATATCAGGATGCATTAGACCTACTTTAGACAGAATACCTAAGGGAAGAGTCTCTTTCAAATAGCTTATATAATTCGCGGTGAGCTCTAGTGTGTCTGCTATGTCTAACTGACCGTTGACAAAGGGCAGAAGACCACACAAGTGTTGACAAGATGTTCTGATTTGAAGCCTGGGAACATGTCAATATGTGCAGTAAAGAAGTTACAGTTACGGTGGTGAGGTGAAACCATACAGGAAATGGCCAAGGAAGAGTTTTTGGTTGCTTTGATAGCACACCCTGGAATTGTGAAAGTCTAACCTCCGCCTCTGTTCTTTGCAGCAATGACTGATTGAAGTCTGGAACTCACTTTTCTGTGAAGAAGAAGGGTAACACTTCTCCGTGGTAGGTTCATTTTTTTTTTTTTTTTTTTTTTTTTTTTTTATCTCATCCTCAAGCCTGAGGAGAAAAAATATCTCTGACTGTCATAACACACAATGACAATGTATTCAGAAACTTTTAAGAACACATCAAAATGACTTTTTCCCTTACTGCTCAGGTGCTGAAGATTTATATGACTGCAGTTTTTGGCTCCTGAGTTTGTCTGAAAGAAGTGCAACCAAAGGTTAATGTACTGTTAGCATACACTGTCAAGGTGCTGTTCTAAAGGCTGGAGTTACTTCCTTATTTTAAATAGAAACCTTTGTAAGGAGCATTAGAAAGTTAAGCTTTGTATAGACTTTGTAACCACAGCACCATACATACATTTAATGCATGAATAAAACATTTTAAATCACGGAGTAAAACTGGAATGAAGAACAAGAAAGTAGCATGCTACTTAAAGCCTGGATAAAACTCTTAGGCAAGAAAAGTTAGTAAATTTTGTAGCAAGTCACAAGTTGTTAATTATATTTAGAACCTTTTAGTTGTATAACCTGATGAGCGCACTTTTGTTTGCCAATAATCTTCCAAAGTTAGAGAATAACAAAGTTATGTTTTCAGCTCTTGGACAAAAGCCACACAGTAATGTGATTCTTGGCATCAGGTTTAAATTGAGAAAAAAAAAAAATGCTGACAAATATAAATCCAAGATGTCCAAAAATGTATTATTAACACAAGCTGTCAGCCTATAAATATATACTAATGATTTTTTTTTTTTTTTTTTAAAGCAAATTACTCGTTAGTTGGTCGTTTTTCTCATTCTTAAGTTGTGCTTTTAGTTTCCCTGTTAAAGGCGACATTAATCAGCCCCTCAGGCGCATTTCAGGAGCAGGTCCAAATGAACTTGTTAATTTCTCACATTACCAACACCTGTGTAAGCTTCTCCCGTTACACACAACTGCAGTGCATTATTACCGCCATACCTGCTGTCTACGTTGTTAGCGCATGCGTGAATTTTATTACTTATTTTCAACGATAGTAACCGTTTAAACGAGCTAAAACACTTGCTAGAATCTAAACTTACGGTTTGATTCGAGTTTTCTTTGTTAATTCAGTGCAAATGGTTGGTTAATTACTTAAAGAAACACTAATAGTAAGTTATTTCTTTTGCCGTTTTGTTTAAAAATGTCTGTAAGATATACCATAAGGTAGCTTAAATTGGGAAAGTCACCATTTTATTGTTACTTTAGTGAAATAAACCTGCAGGCCAACTACACCTGGAAGTTAAAATAAAACTTAGGGTTTTTTTTATTGCGAACTAACGGGTAAAACTTAACGAGGATTAGTAGTTTTTGATTCTAATCATCCCTAATAGTGTTACTAAAGCAGGTCAACACGAACGCGCATTTTATTAATACGTGCGAGAACGCGCCCCGGCAGCAGCGTGCACGAGGAAGGCTGACAGCAGAGCGGTCCGGTAAATCACTGCAATGGAAGAGGAGTAAGGGAGGGTGGAGGACACCGGCTACAGCCCTGCCTCCAATCTGCATGTGAGTACACAGCAGAGTAGACACACGGCAGGGAAGCAGAGCACCATCACAGGGCAACAAAGGGACGCATGGTTCATACAAGGTATCCAATAAATAAAAGATCTGAGACACGTTTCGCCTGGAAGCGTTTGATTACATCCGTCTTCACCTCAGAGGTAAGATTGCACAGAAACTAGAAGATCCTGCTGATTACCGTTTCCTTCCTTTTGTATTTTTAAGGTTTACCTTTCAATAAGCTTTTAGCCAGAATCCCACAAGAGACTGTTACTGTCCATATATTATCCACAGTAAATGCATGTGAATTTTATATATTTAAATTGAGACACTCCAGAGAACATGAAATGGGTGTGACATGCTACTTCATAATGTGTGTATGAGCAGCAGTTGCAGCATCAAGGCTTGTGCCAGTGCTGAAGCAGGATGTATAAGCCACTAGACTTAAAGGGAACGTAATTGGTGTAATATGTTATAAGTTAAAATGGTATTCAGATTGCAAGCATGTTCTTTCCTCATATTATTCAGTATAATAGCACAGCACAGACATGGAGCTGGAACACTTTGATGAGCGGGACAAGGCTCAAAGATACACCCGAAGGGGCTCGAGAGGGAATGGGCTCCCCAGTCCCACTCACAGCGCTCACTGCAGCCTGTACAGAACCAGGACACTGCAAGCACTAAGCTCAGAAAAGAAGGCCAAGAAGATCCGTTTCTACCGCAATGGAGACCGATACTTCAAGGGGATTGTGTATGCCATTTCTCAGGACAGATTTAGGTCTCTTGAGGCACTCTTGGCTGACCTTACAAGATGTCTGTCAGATAATGTCAACTTACCCCAAGGAGTACGGACCATATACACGATTGATGGGTCAATAAGGATCACCAGCATGGACCAGCTGGTGGAAGGTGAGCATTGTTTCTAAACAGTTTTAAGCCTGCCTTAGATTTGGCTTCTATTAAGTAAAATAGTTATCTAGTAAAATAAAATATGATGGAAATGACACTAAAATAGGAGATAAAAACAAAAACCCTTAAATTCTTCTGCTCTGACACAACCTATGCTTTTTTTTTTATATGCTATGTTTGTGTTAGCATTGCTAATGGGCTGAGAAAATCTGTTGTCTTGTTGTTGTTTTTTTCCTCCAGGAGAGAGCTATGTTTGTGCGTCTATAGAGCCATACAAGAAGGTGGACTACACAAAGAATGTAAATCCTAACTGGTCAGTTGGTCCTAAGACTGCTGTGTCTGTCCGTGACCCTTCTTCCCTTGGTAGTGGCAAGGCTGGATCTCCAGAAACCAGGGAGACCAAGGACTTCATCAAGCCCAAACTGGTGACAATTGTCCGCAGTGGAGTAAAACCTCGCAAGGCTGTACGGATCTTGCTCAACAAGAAGACTGCACACTCCTTTGAGCAAGTCATGACCGACATCACAGATGCCATCAAGTTAGACTCTGGAGTCGTCAAAAGGCTTTATACCGTTGATGGGAAGGCGGTAGGTGTTAAATTGTTGTTTCTGCAGAGTTATCGGTTTGTTCATTTCAAAGACTTCTAGTACCAGCAACAACATATTTCCAAGTGGGGTTCAAATAGGAAAGCATTCGCATTAGGTAGTGACTTTGGGAATCTCAGGCATCACCAAAAAGTTGCAAATATAATGGGATTTTATTTTCCCACAGTAAGCACGTTTGTCACTACAGCTAAAGGTGTTTAAAGTATGAAGTGACTTTCAGTGCTGTCCTTACTCAGAGGAAGCATTAAGTATACGTCTCACAACTGTGCCATTCAGGACAAGTTACATAAGTGCCTGATGATCTTCTGTTTGTATTTACACAAGTGTGTTTGTGCTTGCCATTAGTGAAGCTATGTGCACATTCATGTAACAAGCAGCGCTTTTGATACAATAAATTTGAAAAGTTTAAAAGAAGAGATGTTATTTACCTTCACATTTCCCTATTTCAAACTAAAGCTCTTAACACCAAATGTTTTTATTTGAAAATCACGGACAAAGGCAAAGCAGGAAGAACAACCATGCAGTAAGAGCCCGGTACCTACAAGAGTGCAATTGCTTTATCTTAAGCTTCTCCACCACTTAAACATATAATTGGTCACAAGTGGGAAGGGTGGAAGGATGCTTCTTTAGAAGAGAAGTCAAAGTAAAATGGGATCATGCCTCCTCAGCCCTTGTAAGTGGTTTTGGAGACAGGTATTCTGGTGTTGCCATGCTGAATTCCCATTTGTGGTGCTGTGTTACATCTTAAGTTTGATTTTAGAACATTGCAATGAACCGCACTTGG
This sequence comes from Copadichromis virginalis, assembly GCF_057382275.1. Taxonomy (NCBI): domain Eukaryota; kingdom Metazoa; phylum Chordata; class Actinopteri; order Cichliformes; family Cichlidae; genus Copadichromis; species Copadichromis virginalis. Next base: position 34,329,604 of record NC_140631.1, on the reverse strand, counting down.
TAGACATTTGCAGGAGGCTTAAAAGATTTGGAGTTATGCATCTGACATCAGAGGCTGTGTGGTCTGTTCTTCAGTCTTGTCCCTGAGAATTGCTTCCTTACCCAACAAGAGAGCCCAGCAGGTTCAGAGTCATCTGGGAATATGTGTAAAATGTATTATGAGAAATAGGTTTCTAGGACTCAATCTCATATTCCTACTAACAGTAACACACTATTAAGTGTAAGTGAGTTTGTACAAAACATGCAATCTGATCAGCGACTTGAGACTTAATTATAAAGCTTCTTGTATTCTTGCTTCGACTATATGCTCTAAATACTCTGGACTGTTATTATTTATACATTGATAACTACACTGTATATGTAGACTAATTATATTAACCTTTGCTTGGAAATTATGGGAGTCATAAGTGACTATCAGTTTTATATGTAGGGCTGACATGGCTGGACAGCATGCAAGTACCACCTACACTACGAACTGTCTAAACATTGCACAAATAGTTAGGGCACTCTGTATTAGTATCCCTCTGACTTTTTTTTTTTTTTCCCCCGCTGTGATGGTCTCTATGGTAAAATGGTTTCCTGAGCTGGTTGCTAAGGAACAGCCTCTGCGGCAGAGCGGTGCAGTACTGATGTCAGGACTGTAGGTGTATTGTGAAAAGGCTCACAGATGCAGTGCTCAGTCTGTCAGCCTTATTATTACACACGGCGGCAAGATGGAGCACATGGCTAAGGTGTAATCCCAGGAAAGCATCCTTTGTGTAATGGTATGTAGAAGGAACAGTTGGAGTTTTTCACACTAACAAACAAATCTGCCTTCGGAATATCCTCTGTTGTTTTAGGAATAGAGATTTGTTTAGCAAAAAGCACAATGATACTGCAATTAATTAAAAGTAGAATCCCACTCTATGGAAAAAGTAGGAAATTCAGATTTATTTTTTATGGTCCTCTCACCGTCTCTAACTGCCTTTTGTATCTGCTTCTGGATTTTGTTAACTGTATCTCCAATAATAAGCTGCTTGTGTGCTTGGTAGTGCCTTCATTTCTCTGGTTTTGTGACTTTTTGCCCTGTTGTGCCACCAGATGGCCAAATAAACACCCATTGGCATTAAGAGACCTGTTTTCACGGGTGTTTAACCTTTTGGTAAATGACCTGCTTTCTGGGGGGGAGGGGTTCTTAGACAGGCTTTTGCTGACAGTTTTAAAAAAAAGAAAAGAAAAATGTGACAATTTATTTTTAAATACATTGTTTTCCAGTAAGAATTAAGTACAGATTAAATTTAAACGGCTGTAATTGATTGTTATGCATTTCTTTTTTGGGTCTGCTGGTAAATTAGCAGTGGCATTCCTGTGATTTGTTGTTTTATCCTTAGTTGTCTTTGACTCATGATTCATGGTTCTATTTGTGGATCAGCTTGGCGGGTGGCTGTGCTTGACGCCGGTGATCCTACATACTGCTGAGTCACTCTGTAATGGTGCACTGCCATGCAATGTGTGTCTAAATACATAGAGAAAATAAAATCAGTAAGGACTTAGCCACAATAAAGGCACTCCAAGACACTGTAATGCACAGAGAAAAGTGATGGAGAGATGCATGCTCCACAGATAAGACCAACACAGTGGGACTTATCTATAGGGACATGGCCTGTTATGACCCCTGATATTATTCGTCAGATGGAGCAAAGAGTATTTCTAAGACTGAGTAGGTCTGAGGGGACTCGATCATGATGTTCCCATCCCTGCTCAAATGGATGTGGCTCCGCACTATAACTGTATTATGCACAGTGCTAAGTTCTCTTCATGCTAAAGTCAACACTTCTTGTTCAAATAGATGTCAACAGCCACCCGAGGATAGTCTAGCTTCACATCAGTGCATGAAAGCAGAGGCTTACGCCTCCTTTCTAAAGTTATGTATGAGAGGATGTGATTAAATGGTCCATTCATGCTTTGCCAATCAGATACACAGTGGATGTGGTTGGAATTTATGGTGCTCTGTGTACAAGAGAGCTGAAGCTAACATAATGTTTTTCTAATTCATTCCTTTAAGTTGACTTTGACTCTGCCGTTTTCTGGTCTGGATTTGCCCACAATTAATCTCTTTGGTTTCTACTCATACCACAAATGTCACGTCTGCTCTATGGATCCTGGCTGTAACTCTCATCTCACTGTCTTAGGAAAATCTCACTTTGTTTATTGATTCAATAAATAAAATGACTAAATGGTTTTAGTTGCTCTGCAGCCTTCTCAAATTCGATGTGCAAAAAGATGAACAAAATGGAAGAGTGCCTCACTTTCCTCCCACTTTCTGTAGTCTGGCTGTACAAAGAAGTGCCTTCATGTGCCACTTCATTTGGTAGATATGATTTTTAGCTCATCCAGCCAAAGGACTGATGACCTCATGCCATAGCGAGGCAGCTGTCCAGCCACAGTTAAAACTCGCTATTCCTCCTCAAGTATTGGTCAGATTTTAGTGAAACCTGCACACAGTGATCACCTAATGGATCTTCATACAAACTGTGCTCAATTGTGATGGATTACATGCTGGATGAACTTCGTCATTGCATTATCCCTTCAACCTACCCGTTGCACTCGGTGGAATTTTCTGGTGTGGAATTCAAAAGAAGCTTTACAGCATGTGAACATCCTGAGCTGTGTAAAGAAAATCTTTACAGTAACTTGTGTGTGATGTTGCAGTGAAACTATTCTTGAATATTTTAAAAGTTTAGGTGATAATATTGATCATCTGTCCGTTATTATATAGACTTTTTTGCATGCTCTCATTATACCAAAAATATTTGCAGGGCGTGGTTATTATCTTGGCTGGTTATTATAAATGTTTTTGGGGGTGTTTTTTGGTTTTGAAACACTTCTAAGAGCTAAGTGTAGAAACTTAGTTTCCTTCAATGTTTTTGGAGCAGCCCCTGTTAAGTCGCTGCTGTTTCTGCAGCAGAACTGATTTGGGCATTTGTACAACAGACTGCATATAAAGGAAGCTCATGCAAAATAGAACAAGAACCATTTGCCAAGTGGGGGTAAAGATGAGTCATGTTTCTTTCTGGCATGCTAGATGACTGGCTCCTGCTTTCACTCTCACACTTCAGAAGAAGCTTTAGTGTCCTGGGAAGCTCCACCTGTGCATGCTTTGTGTTACACAATTGTGTTCCTTTATGTGATCTTTTCTATGGCTTAAATCAATAGGCTTCTATAGCATGCATATATCCATTGTTATTTATTTCTGGAATGGATGTCAGGTGCAGCACTTGCGGAAATCATAGATAAAACCCTGGAAATCAATACTTCCCTAGGATGCTCCTGAATTGTGAAAAGTATGCTTGCGCTTTCTATGCGAATGGTAGGTTTAATGGAGTTGCTGTGTCACAGAGCCTGAAGGCAAAAATAATCAATATGAAGCATCACATTCACAGTTGCCTCTGTTATTTGGCTTCATCACAAGCTTGAGAATTCTAAATTCAAAGTACTTTGGTGGAACTACAGAACTTTTAGGCGTAGCGAAATCATTGATCAACATATTTTTTTCATGTTCTTTTATAACGTTATAAATCTTTTGTATATGTATATTGTGTGTGTGTGTGTGTATATATATATATATATATATATATATATATATATATATATATATATATATATATATATATATATATATATGAACACTGCTGTTATTATTGAGAGTGCATATATCATTAATTGGATCTGTAAAAGGTTTTTAGCCCTTGGTAGGTATCATATTTTTAAACATTCAGACTCCACTATCTCATAATAAGAATAATTTACCTTTAACCTTTTCAATGTTTTTGATTCCAAGACAATTCACAGAGAGAGATTGGGATTAACAAGGTGGAAATTTGAATTCTTAACAACATCCTAACAATATGCTTCGTCATTCTCTCTAAATGAGGCTATGCTGCTTTTGTGTTATCTGCAGTTTGCACCATTAAGAGCTCCAGATAGGATCTGACAGTGGGTGTCAAAGTAGCCTTCTCATTGTCTTAAACTAAGCTGTGATTTTTGTCTGGTCTCCTTGGTAACTGCTGTGCAGCTCCTCCCTGTGGGATTTCCTTTTAGGAGGAGGAGGGGGTAGAATTGGGGGTAGGGGACATCAGTGATGCAGAGAAAAGGTTCTTATTTAGCAACCCCTCTCCTCAGCCCCATGTGTCTGATATTCCTTTTAACAATTCTTGACTGAATGACCTTTGAATGTTTTAAAGGTTACTGGTATAGCCAGCCTGACTGTTCTGGGTTTTTTTGTTTTTTTTTTAATATTATTGTGATCTAAGATCAGTGCAGTGGAGACCAGAATATTGATCCATCAGAAAAAAGGTGATAACATGATGTGATAAGGTAATTCAGTAGTGGTGTTAATATACTAAAGCAAACAGTCTATCTCGCCTCTAAAATCTTTTTAGGCTCCTGATAAGCTTATCGTTCTTGATTAATGGATACCAACATTTGGCACATTTTGTTTTGCATTCGAAAACTCAATCTGTATATGTTGAACTTGTTCCTCACTGGACTACTTGAAATCATATCCAAATTATGGTTATGCATATTTTGTTGACTAAAGTGTGTTTCCCCATCATCTTGGCTTGTTACAGTCTGTCATGTGTGGGTTTGAATTTTTAAAGAAAAGAAAAAGGGTGTGCTGGATTTTGCAAAAAAAAAAAAAAAGGAATGCAATATAATTGCTTTCTGATCCCATTTAGGGTTTTTTTTTTTTTTTTTTTTTTTGGAAGTTGTAATTTAATATAAAGTTAGATTTACTGTTGCAAGTCAGTGTCTTGTTTTTTGTGTCATTTGTTGCTGTCAGTTTTCTTGTGTACATAAGAGAGCCATTTCCTTGGTCATCAAGGTCACAGTTCAGTTTATAGGTTGAAAAAGAATGGGAGACAACAACAAAGAAGAATATATGCATAAAATCATAAACAACGTAGCAGAATGTGTGTTTGTGTATGCAAGTGTAGAAAGTTAGTAGTGGAAAGCATTTATGGATGGGTGTGTTTTTAAACCAAAATAAACAAACCCAATGAGCCTGTCAGACAGGCTGCAGGAAGGAGGGAGCTTTCATCGATGACCACACCATGTGTAAGCGTGGGTCATCCAGCTAACCCCAGTCCAATAGGCACATTGGAGAGGGATAGCAGGAGAATCCTAGAGGTGATCACAGTGGCAAACATGCAGTTCTTAACAATATATGTGATGTTGTGGAAAGCATGCCTTTGTATTCTAACTGATATCTATAATACTATAGGTCAGTTAAACAAGAAGGATTAAAGGCTGAACCTTATGGAGAGGAAATTAAAACTGAAGCTCTACTTTCTCTTGCACACTCTTATTAGCCGAAGAGTCATCTGTGTCTATCTTTATTTATTCATGAGACTGCTATATAACCATTAAGATAGACTTTTCTATAAATGCAAACACCAGCACCCACCTAGCCATACAGTTCTTGTTTATAGAAAAGCAGAAATGATTATAATTTACACTTCTGTTGTTTTTACAGTGATGGTTACTTGGTTACTATGTTATTTTATCCAAAGTTTAAACTAAGTAAAGTACATTGTGGAAATGCTGCTTTTTCAGAAACAGCCTGACCACTGTGTGTTGTTGCGATTGGATCTCTGAATAAATAGCTACTGTTAAACATTTTCTAACGTGATTTTACAAAATATAATCTGCAGTAACAGAGGGCAATTAACTTAATCGCCCACTAGAGATGACGATTTAATGGAAGACAGACACCATTGTCGTGGTCTCCACTGAATAAAATCTAACAGGTTTAAAAGGAGCTTTTCTTTTCTTAATGGTTACCCTGAAGACATTAAAGTGCAGCTGGGCTGTCACAAGAGTAGAAAGAGGTTAATTCTTTTATTTATATGCTATACATGCTGTACCATTAATTTTTTTTTTATTTGTGCTTAGATCACAATAAGCATTTATTCAAGCCTGGCATCCTTAAATCCAGCATTGTGATCAATAAAGTTCTTTCTTTACTAGCACATGTTTTATATACTCCATTTAACATGATTATCCAAATGTTATAAATCCTATTAAAGTTTAAAAGCCATTATACACCATTTGCTGTAAACAAACTGCTATATTCTTTGCACAAATGTGACACATATTGAAATGTGAATTATTTATTGAAGAGACCTTTTTACCAGGAAATCTTGAAATTCTTGAAATTAAAGCTCAATACATGCTAACTGCATGCTAACTGCATGTTGCCAGGGTTCAGACCTACATACCTTTTGCTGTGAGACTGTAGTGCCAACCACTGTGCAACCTGAATTTTTATGACATTTTTGTTCAATATGTTGAATCCTTCACTTAGCATTGATGTGTCATGTTGCTATGATATCGTACACTGACGCATTGAATCTCATTTGCCTCAGTTTGAAAAAAAAAACAAGCAGAAGAAACAGTAATATACTCATTTTTACTTGATTTGCATGTCTTTGTCTGAAAAAAATGCTTTGTCTGTTATAGTATGTATACAATATTTCAAGATGTTAACACATCATCTTATTTCCAGATTATGTATAGTATCAGTTGAGAGTGAATGCATTTCAGACTTATTGAACTAAAGCTGACAGACATTATTTTTCTCAGGTCACCTCCCTTCAGGACTTTTTTGGGGAAGATGATATATTCATTGCTTGTGGTCCCGAAAAGTTCCGCTATCAAGACGACTTCAACTTGGATGAAAGTGGTAAGTGTAGTTATGAGGCTTGCACCAATTTCCCGTGTTTTATATGTTGTTCACCTTAAGTTGCTGTGCAGTCATTTAAAAAACATGTGAACCCTATATTTAATAGTAATACTAAATATGATGATGATTAAATGATTTTCAAATGAGGAAAAAAACTATATTTTTGTGAAATGTGCTTTGAATGAAAGAAAGAAAGAAACTAAATAAATGTGGATCATGAGCATGCCCACCACTCTATTGCATCACCTCTTTCTCTAGCTCTGAAGGAGGATTTCACATTTTTCTTGTTCAGATAAAACTTCAGCTGCTTCACAGTTTGAAGTCTCCTGCCTGATATTTTTCATTTAATTATGCTTAATTATGCGTAAAATATTTTAACATGTAACATATCTAGACTTCAAGCAGGACAGTCTGCAGCATGGACTCTTCCCTACAAACCACGAAGAATTGGCTTGCTAAAATAGGCAAAGCTTTTTTTGGGGGAAGAAAAAAATGTATATATATTTTCTGGATGGTAGTATGCTGTACACTGCTCCAAAACCTGTGCTTACTGGACTGATGTAGTGAATCTTTGTCCCGCATAAAGATTTTGGCACATGCTGTGGATGTCTTTCTGTACCACTGTTTACAGAAAGTATCTTCCAAAGACTTGCAGTTGGTTTGAGAGTATCGTCCTATCCTCAGCACAAAAAGGTTCACCAGCTCATCAGATAAATTAGCACCCCTCCTCCAACCCTCATGCACCCGAATCAAAGTGGTGTATGGTGTCTTGTACTCATCCAGCCACAGACCAATAATCTCTGTTCATTTGGTCATAAAATCTTTCTTTGTTTCAAATTGTATGATAATGATATAAATGAGATCTACATTAGTTACAGTGCGTGCTTGTTGGTAGGCAGTTGATGTCATTACTTGGTTTATACTGATAGGCCCAAAAAAAGAGAAAAAAAAAAAAAAAAAGAGAACAGTTGTAGCTCAGATCGTAACCCCAAGATGCTCTCTGATGCATCCAGAGTGTCAGTGGTAGATAGAAAGCACTTAAGCATAGAAAAAGTGATTGTGTGAATAGGTGGACGCAACACATTGTGTAAAGTACTTTGCGTACTCAGTAGAAAAACACAATATAAGAACCAGTCCATTTAGCATTTAATAATGCCAGAGAAGCCGAAAGAAAGACAAAAGGTCAGTATGCCACACATAAAGCTGATCATTTATTACTCTGCCATAATGATGCTGGAACAGTCCACACCTTTTATTTTGCTTGTTTTATTTCTTTTCAGAATGCAGGGTAACAAAGTCTGCATCATATGGGCGGCTGCCCTCAGTACATGGTCGCTCTTCCCCAAGAAGTGGTGGAATGCCCCGCAGGAGCAAGTCTCCCTCATCTGCCGGTTCAGGTAAGAGTGTGCATGTGATCTGTCGTTCACGTCTTGTGAACTTGGTTTATGCTACAGTATTTAATCTTTATCTTATCCTAAAAGCTAATGGCACTGCAGGCAGTCAGCTGTCCACACCTCGTTCTGGAAAGTCTCCAAGCCCCTCTCCAACCAGTCCAGCTAGCCTCAGAAGACGACAGGTAAAAAAAAAACAAAAATGAAATAATGAAGTAATGATTTGTGTTGTGCCAAGATTGAAGAATTTTAAGAAGTTTTTCATTTAATTAGACAGAACTTTAAGTGCTTCAACAGGTTTTGCACTGACATGGAACAGAAGTTTATCACCATCCTTGTAGTTCCAAAAAATGTGTGAGTCAGCGTTTGAATCATAAAGATTTATCAGTGAAATGGGGAAAAAATCCAAAATGCTTAAGTGAGCTTAAACCCTGTGGAGAAAACTCTGACATGAACTCAGGGAACCCTTGTCACAATGAAGCAATTAAGAGATTAAACAAACACGCTAGTGAATTAAAAGCCCATGTAATCAATGCTGCTGGCTAACTAGCAACTTTTCAGCAATTTGTGAATGAAACATAATCTTCACTGAAGCAGCAGCGATTCTGACATATCTGATCATGGATCAGGAGAGTGCACAGTCTCTCATTTCTCATTTAAAATCCAGGTATCAGTGATACTGGTGTCACTTATTCATAATTCTGGCTCAGGTAGCTATTGTTACTGTCGTGAAGTTTTTGCATGTCATTTTCTGTCTGTGTAGAATCACTTGGTAGTCTTTGTGCTGGTACAATGATTTCTGTAAGGTTTCACCATGCTTGGTTCATTGCTATCTACATGCTCAAGGCTAGCAGAGTGGAACAAACAAGCTTTGTGTAATCTGGCTGTAATCACATTTTTATAAGCTTTGCTCCCCTTCTGAAATTTGTTTCTTTTTATTCTCACTCCATAGCTGTCTCTTCTTTTTCAGGGATCTCAACACAGTGGTTCTTCACTCTCCTTGGCGTCTACCAAAGTATGCAGCTCAATGGATGAAGGCGATGGGCCGAGCAGCGAAGGTCAGAAAGGACACAAGACAAATCTCCAAAAGTTGATTCTGTTCATCTGGAGAAACGTTTCTCCCACAAAACGCTACGTCCAGATGAACAGAATCAACTTTTGGAGATTTACTTACCTGGATGATTGAGCATGCATCAAGACGACACAAGACATAAACTAATTTTAAACAAACAAACAAAAAACAGTTTGCAAACAACATTTAAACTACTATATAATGCTTTACCTATTATAGAGTGTATTTTATTTCATTTTATTTTTTTCACAGCTGAGCCAATGGATGAGTACTCTTCAATCCCTGCCTCCATAGCAGAGAGGTACAAAGTGGGAAGGACTTTAGGGGATGGAAACTTTGCTGTGGTCCGAGAGTGTGTGGAGAGATCCACTGGAAGGGAGTATGCGCTCAAGATCATCAGCAAAGATAAGTGCAGGGGAAAGGTGAGCCTGCTCTGCACCTGCTGAATTCAGCTTTTACACCATCAAATTTCCAATGTTCATAAAGTTGAAGTTCAACTGTTGCTGAGTCATTTTTTTAAGTCATTGGTGAGCAGGGGTTGCTATAATGCTGGAAGCAAAAATATTTGGTTCTGGTTGGTTTTGTTTTCTTTTTTGTTTAAATCACAGCATCAAATGATCCTAGTTTAGAGTTCTCTTTTGAAAACTGTTTTCTATTACTTCTCTAAAATTACAAAACAAATCTCATATATTGTGTGTAAAGGATTCTGGCTACAGTGTACAGATTGTTTTCTTTGTCACCCAGGAGCACATGATACAGAGTGAAGTATCAATCCTTCGGCGTGTGAAACATCCCAACATAGTTCTTTTGATTGAGGAAATGGACACACAAAACGAGCTCTATCTTGTAATGGAGTTAGTTAAGGTACTGATTTTTTTTATTTTTATTTTTTAAACGAAGAAATTGAAACCTTCGATGTCACAAGATAAAATTCAAATAAGTTATCAAAAACATTTAATATGTAATGCATTCTTTTTGCTGTCATAGACTGGTTTATAGTTGAATTAATTTACTTCAGTTAAAAAGAAAATTTTATCAACCATTTATCTGCGTCAGACTGTTATAAATTTAGCAACTGGGCCTCTTTCACATTTCAAACACTCTTTCTCCAGGGGGGTGATCTCTTTGATGCCATTACATCTTCTAACAAATACACTGAGCGCGATGCCAGTTCTATGCTGTTCAACCTGGCAAGTGCTATCAAGTACCTGCACAGTCTCAATATTGTCCACAGGGACATAAAACCAGAAAATCTGTTGGTAAGTACGACTCTGCACAGAGCATCTGTATGGGTGGGGAATCGCTTTGCATTGTAAAATATCCACTTTCCCTATTAGCCCCGTTTCCGTGTCATTGTTTTTTCCTCAGAATCTGTACATATATATACATAAGAGCTTGGATTTAAAACTACCAATAATAAATGGTGCATAGGTAAATAAGTTAATTAAATTACACAGTTCTTTGGTAATTTAACGATGATCAAATATACTCAAATTTCTTCTCTAGACCAAAAATTATTGTTGGTCTTAAAACTACACATTCACTTTTTTAGTATTACTGCTTGTTGAATAAGATTCATTTCACGATCAAACCAAAAGTCAGTTTTCTGTGCAGACCATCCGTGTTTGCAGTCAATGGAATTTTTTTGTAGTTAATTTTGCCTGAAATTACTGCACTAATAAAAAAAGAAAAATGGCTCAATAATGAAATCAAAGTTTTACTAATCAGATTGACTATTGGTGACCTTTTCATCCAGTATATCCCACTGTCCCTTTTCTGTATCTTGTCCAGGTATATGAGCACAATGATGGGAGTAAATCTCTGAAGTTAGGAGACTTTGGCTTGGCTACTGTTGTCAATGGGCCCCTTTATACTGTGTGTGGCACACCCACCTATGTAGCACCAGAGATTGTTGCTGAAATGGGGTAAATCAGTAATTACATTATCCAGTCCAGTCATCTGCAGCACCATTATCAAGACCATTAAAAAAAAATGCAAGAGTGTTCTCCAAAAGTTGATTCTGTTCATCTGGACGTAGCGTTTTCAGAGAGTACCATTCAGTTAGTACCATTCATAGGGAGTTGGGGAATGGCTGCAATTGCAGCATTGTAAGATGGCAAAAGATGTACCCTTAGACCCCCTCCTCGATTTCAATGATGAGGATGTAAACATCCTGGACAGGGAGGGACGCTGGTTTGAGCGCGGAGTCAAGGAAGCCATTTATGTGAAAAGGGAAAGACCATCTCTGAATCGAGGAGGGGGCCTAAGGGTACATCTTTCACCATCTTACAATGCTGTGATTGCAGCCATTCCCCAACTCTCTGTGAATGGTACTCATGGCCATTGATCAGTGGTCTTTGATCAGTGGTTGTTGATCAATGGTCATGAGAATTTGCATAATTATGATGAAGGAACTGGTCTCCCAGCCCATTGTTCCTTCAGTGGTGCTAGTTATGCAAATGTACTGTTTATAAGATTGGGGAAACCTGCAGTCTGCTGAGACTGAAGAAGTCACTTGGATGAGTGATGAAACGTTTCTCCCACTGAAAACGCTACGTCCAGATGAACAGAATCAACTTTTGGAGATTTACTTACCTGGATGATTGAGCATGCATCAAGATGCAAGAGTGTTGTTTTTCTGCGTCAAGTGTCCTTTATGTGTTGTGTTCATATTCATATTATAGATATGGACTAAAGGTTGACATTTGGGCAGCAGGTGTCATCACTTACATACTGCTGTGTGGATTCCCTCCCTTCCGTGGGTATGTGCTCCTGTATTTGGAGGTTTACTTTAAGCGTTACACATTATTTCCATACATTTTTAAGGTGTCGCATGTAGACTAATAGTGCCTATAGAGCAACTTAGCTTTATAATTTAACTGTATACAGGAGTGGTGAAGATCAGGAGGCGCTTTTTGAACAGATTTTGAGGGGCCAGCTTGAATTTCCTGCACCACACTGGGACAATGTGTCAGACTCAGCCAAGGTTTGTATCTGAAAGTGGTCCTGCTGTGATCACGAGCCATGTGAAACACCCCAGACACCCTCAGTATGTTATTATGAATTTTTGTGGCTAACAAATCTCTGTTTAGGCTCTGATCACTGGGATGCTGCAGGTAGCAGAGGATAAAAGATATACAGCTGTACAAGTCCTTGATCACTCGTGGGTCAATGTAAGTGTGTCGTCAGTCCTTTCACCAGAATCTGCATCGATACCAGTGACGTTGAGAAAAGTAGAGTTGCTGAAGTATGGCTCTTTATATTTATCAGGATGATGGTGTGTCAAAGAAAGAACACCAGCTGCCAGTGGCTGGGAAGATCAGGAAGCACTTTAACACCAGAGTGAAGGTCAACAGCACTACAGCTGGAGTGTCCGTGATCACAGTAAGCACTGCTCTGCACTCTCCACACTGACACTGCATGTCGGTGTGCAACGGTAGATTACATTTGGGCTTTCTGCTTATTAGCATGCTTTGGCAATGAAGGACTTTTCAGCTTTGAGCCATAATGTGCCTCATACAACTCACACATGCAGAAGCTTTTTATTTTTATGCCTTGGATGTCATTTTAAGTTGGAACTAAAATTGCTGCTTTTGTAAAACAGGTAAACGATTGTCCTCTGATGTTTTTAAATCTGCAACCTCCCTGCTTTTTTCTGTCAGTCATCACTTCATCCATCTGCATCTTACTGCTAGATTTTCCTTTGTTTGCTCTGCCCTCTCATCCTACTTTTAGCTGGACTGTCAGCACTCTTGTTAGAAAAGCTTAGAAGTAACATAGTTGACCATTACGAGGTTTTAGGAGATGATATTTTAATTTGAAATATTTGCAAATACAAGCTGGATTTGAAAGATAAATAACTTGTTTTCGAAGTGAGCATTGTTATTAAGGAGGATCTGCATTGCTCTACATTTCCTGTATACAGTCTTTTATTTTGAAACCATTTTCAGTTTAGTGACATGACTTCTATCTGCGAGTATCTTATCAATAATAATAATAATAATAACAGGAGTGTAGAGATGTGTTCCTAATCCGGTAAGTGATGCTTTGAGTTCATAGTGATCCTCTGAGTTGCGCTCATCTCTCTCTGCTCAGCTGGACCAGGACTTAACCATCAAGAAGTCAGGGTCTTTGGACCGCTACCAGCATCCTTTGTACTGGATAAGGTATGACACAGCATAGTGCTTAAATAAAGTGAGTGCTTTCATGGCAAAGTGCTGGCAGTCTCCATTTCCCATCTCCCAAGGGTTTGACATATTGCCCATCAGTGGATCCCTTTTCATGCCTCATCATATCCTTCACTTTATCACCTTACATCATCTCATTTGGGCTGTAGCAGGTAGCTGCACAGTTTTCCTTGCCATCGACTTATTTTGCATTTAAAAAGGTTGTTTGAGAGTTTTGGTTTTTTTTGTTTTTATAAACTGTGCTACTTCATTTTTATTTTCCAAGATAAAAACATTTTTTTTCTTTCTAGAAGTGTTGGCAACATAAAGTGGTGGATCTTATTGCCTCTTCTTGCCTTAGAGAAGATGAAGTCATTTTTTTTCACATAGAGGAAAAACTTGCAAGGGAAATGCAGCTTTTCACATACAAGTGCATGATGACACTGGCTCATCTAAAATGTACCTCATGCCTCAGTGAGTGGATGCCAATCCTCATTAATCTGGCTCTCTAGATACGCTAACAATTGCTGCTGTGTCACCCTCTCTCAGACCACGCCACTTGATAAAGAGAAGCAAGTTTTCCGACGAAGACGCCACCAGGATGTAAAGGCCCACCTCCCTCATGGTATCCGTGCCAGCCCCTCCCACAGCGCAAACCGTGGCCTTTCCCCTGCTGAGGTCACTTCAGAGTCCGAAGACTATTCTCCAAGTTCGGCTGACACTGTCCGTTCACCCACTTCTCCATTCTAAAAGCCTTCCTGGAGTGACAGTGCCATCCATTCCTCTGTGAAAAAAGAGGCAGAGGGTTTGATGGGTCTAGTCTGTTGACTTGAGCTTTCACAGACTGAATAATTACCCTTACCTGTTTTACCCCCCGACCCCCAAAATGTCATGTTACCTTTATTTCAATTCTTGAATGCATTTAAGAGAGAAGTCTAGTCTGGATCTGGAGGTTTATATTTTTATGCCCAAGTTCAAATGGCACATCTTTGTATCATTTAAAGTTCAAAATATTCTAATAATGCAGGCTCTCAGTTCACCCATTAAAACCTCGATTTGTAACAGGCTGTATTTGCTAACGTCTCTTCAAGGATGAGCTCACTCTGTCCTAATTGGCTAACTTCCAGAGGTTGGGCTCTCCTCTGCACAGACTTTAGCTGGCTCTTGGACTTCAGAGCTATGAAAACAAACATCAGTAGTCAGGTTTCAGTATTTTTCTATTTCCCCTAAATGTAAGCTGCAAATCTGCATTGTTGAGCCTGAACAACTCTCTTAAGAATTTTCCAACAAAGACATCCACTAACATTGAATGCTGATTTTTTTTTTTTAAAGCTTTTATTTTGTGTAGGCTTCTGTGATAATTCTATAAATTACAGAAAATCACGAGATGCATGTTGTTTCCCCTTCCCCTCCAAAAAGCCAACAAGCTGTCCAGGCCCTATCAAGCGGCAAGGACTGGTTCATTGTAGTACTTTGGAGCCCTCTGCTGGTTAATATTGTATCCTACAGGAAGTAAAGCTTTTTGAAACCGAAACCTTAGCCTTTAAATATTAAATTACATTCAGTAAATGATCGGTACATATCTGATTTCAGCTTGTTAATATTAACGGTATCGGCCAACCTTCTGTTGTACTGTAAGGCAAACAGTTAGCGTGCTGTAGCACTTGACTTTGTGGTGCATAAACCATTGACACGTTATTTGAAAGGACTTCAGACATGCTGCCAAATAAGTATTTCCTGGACCTAACAGAATGACGACAATTCTTGTCTTGCCACATAGTAGTTCCTCAAAGAGAAGATGGGCCACTGATATTTAACTGATGGTTTAGCTTACCTGTGTGCTCGAGGGTGATTACTTAAATAGTTCTGTTACACATCTGTGAGAGTGATTGCAGTTCACTTGTGGTGCATATGAATGTCAATGCTGTAGTTGGTAATAGGTGCATATTTTAAGGCCTTGCCTTGACACATATAGATTTAAGTGCAATTGGGTATACTGTGCTCTTGGGCAGTATACCTATCAAATGCTGTGTGTCCTTTGTAATGCTTGCATATTTGAGAATGTGCTGCTGGGATTATTGGAATGTCAAACTCTTCCCTATCACATGAGGGTAACTGGTGCAACATGGTTGATTTTCACACACTGAAATAAGAACCAAGTTAAATAATAGTAATACAACAGTGCTTCCAGTAAAATCTGCAATTTTAATATTTCTCTCCATTACATCATTTAATTTGTTGAATGTTTCTTTCAGTGATCACATCAAATATGACTGAGCAATTTTAGGTCACTAGACTTTCTGTGCTTTGTCTAATTGCTCCAAGCATTGGTTCACAGGGGACAAAATATTCATTATTATGACTGTCCTCTTTCCTTTTTCATAAACTGTAATCTGCATGTGTGCTGATATGCATCCCAAATCAGTTGTTCTGGTCTTCTACTGTTTAACATGTGCTTGTCAGATATAAAACCATTCCTTTTACCATTATACGTGTTGCCTAGATGAATGAACTTTGGTAAAGGCAGACTGTAGTCATACACAGCTAAGATTTGTATATACTTAGTCGTGTGAAGTTACTGCTGTTAAACTGACTTTGTTGTAAAAAGGGCTTTTGTTTTTCGATTGAAGGGATCAAACCCAAAAAGCACAAGAAAAGCAAAGTGTGAGTTTTGGGGAATGTGCTGAATCTTCACCAAAAGCGTATGTAATGTTTACATACGGTGTGACAAAACGGGGAGTGCTGTTATTTTGGGGGAGATGGGGTATAAAAGAATAGTGTTGTTTACCCATATTCCATAAATGTAAGGATGCTGTACAACAATCTGAATGAGAACAAAAATAAAAAGGGAAAAAATATTGCTGTGGTTAAAAAGCAAACTTCTAACAATGTACTCTGCACAGAAACCAAACCTGAGAATAAAATGGATTTAATTTGTGAGGCAGTGACTTTTTGAAACACCAGATGGCAGTATGACCAAACACCACATAAATTCCATCTCCAGCTACTTATAACATGTACTGCACTACTGCTATAACACCTTATTATAGAGTAATCACATGAGTAAAATCTCAAGAATTACTCTTGAGGTGAGTACAGTGTATGCAATCAATTTTAATAAAAACAATAAAAGAAATTCAGCATACAGTTGCCAGTTTTGACCTAATTATTTCAGCTCCAGACACATCCTCCTGGAACATTTGCAGAATCCTTTTACTGTGTACTGATTGCAATAAAAATTAACTGCTTCATTCGGATATATTGTTAATGATATGACATTTTTATTCACAATAATGACACGATTTTCACAGGAAAGAAAAACCAGTGCCTTCAGGATTTTATAACATGCAAAATATTCAGCTTTGGGTAGGTAGGTTTATGTCTTGTAGCACCTGTTTAAAAAAAAATTAACCGCTAACTCCATCAGTTTGCATATTTTTGTTCATTTAAATTGACAGCTCATGGAAATCAACTTCTCCTTGCTTCATTTAAATCAAGACTCAATAGCTTTCATATCACCAAAAATAGACCATACTCATATTTATACTGCTGTCCTCTTCATTAATATATCATTTTGTTACACTGCTGAATACCTCTCATTGACCTATTTGTTGAACATGTCATAATATTGCTTTCAGAGCATGGAGTTATGGAGGACAGAAAATTGCAAAAGAAGAATAACTTAAAAAAAATCTGATATACATAAAGAACAGTATAAATGTTTGCAGTGCCAGAAACTGTAGAATGTCTTTAAAAATGGCACTTTCAGCTTTACCATAAACACGTTGACAATCATTAGACAATCCAACAAATCTGATATTTTAATCATTCGATGTTTTTTGGAAGAAACAATGTCTAAAAATAAATGCATGTTCCACATGACAAACTGGAATCGGTATACAATCTTTTCATATTTTCCATTAATAAACAATATAGTCCCCGATTTAAAATAAATTTGGAAATATCCATATTTATGACATGGTCATAAACGCTTTTCACAAAGGACACACTGAATTTCCATATAGACATTCAAACACAACAAATTAACAGTAAACATTGTCTTTTCACATACACATACACTTGACCACTGTTAACGATAAGCAAAGAAGGGTCGTATACGTGGAACTAACCAACTAATATCTGAAGAGCAATGAAAACCT
Organism: Copadichromis virginalis; assembly: GCF_057382275.1. Lineage (NCBI taxonomy): Eukaryota > Metazoa > Chordata > Actinopteri > Cichliformes > Cichlidae > Copadichromis > Copadichromis virginalis. The sequence continues at coordinate 34,312,092 of NC_140631.1, read as the reverse complement.
TTGCAACATTTATACATGGCTTAATGGAACATGGTGGGTAGTCTAACAGCATTTAGATCGTTGCAAGTCTTTATAAGGAAGAAACACTTTAGACTGTCCTTTTTACAGGTTGAGCATTTTTTTTTCTTAGAAAAATGTTCCAAGTATCTGCCATACAAATGTTGTATAAATGTTCCTCATTTTGTTTCGCATTTTCACAGTTGAAACAGGAACATTAAGTATGTTTTAATAACTTAACTGTGTAATTTTGTTAATTAGAGTTGATTTCAGTCTCCTCTTATCCAGAACAGCAGACCTGCTCGACTCATTTGGGTAAATACTTCAGCTGGAGCTCAGGAGAAAACCAACAAACTGACTCCAGATTGTTTAGCAGCAGACATGTGTTCACCTCAGAGGCCAGATGAACACATGCAAGAACACACAGTCCTTTATCGTGCTGATGCCCCCAGCATCTTGGATTCTCTGCAGCACAACTCGGTCACTGGTTGATAGGTTTCCCTCTTAATTCTCCACACTAGCCTCCTGCTGCATGTATCCACCTCTCGTCAGTACCTGTTCTGATGCTCGTAGTGCCAGCGGTTGAAATCTATGTTAAATGCCACAATGCTGCCAGAGGCCATGCCGGTGATCAAAGTCCTAAAAGGCAAAAAAACAAGGAATAAATACCAGATATAATATTCCAATGTTAGAAAACTACTGGAAAATTTAAATATTCTTTCTATAACTTAATGCTATTCTAAAGGTGTGTGAATGAGAGCGAGAAACCAACATGCGTTAAAATATGTTCACTGTTTAAGCGTACTGCCATGAATCTGAATGATTTGTTAAAATCCCCACAGTGAGTGAATGAAACCGGTGCAGGAGGTCATGAGGGGCTGTGACAGTAAATTACTGAGTTCCTCTGACAACTCAAGTGGACCACTGAGTCCCACTGTCTTTCTGTAAGTGCCCTATGCCCCCAGTGTCCACATCTGGCTGGTATGTAGGAAAAGCAGCTGATTTCACAGGGTCGTCTTATATTGCTACACCTCGAGGGCTAAAATGCTCCAGCACAATGAACAGAGTTTTAGCAGAATGTCCTTCTGTTAAGGGAGTCAAGGAGCCCAGCTCACTTAGATTACCTAATGTCAACTTATTGAGAAAAGACACTGCAGCTGAATCGAGGGGTTCTTCAAATATTTAAGTGATTTAAGTGGTGGTTTAATACTTGTTTAATGTAAAAAAATAAATTAAAATAATTCAGTTTCCTCCAACTAGCCACTGCTTGTCTTAAAGGGTTATTTAAGCACCTTTGATGGTGCAGATTTAAGAACTAATGTTTGGATATATATGTGCTCACAAAGTTGAAGGGCATATGTGCATGTGTGTTTTTCAAAGCAAATTGAGCCTGATTTGGTGAAATGAAAAGTGAGACATGAACTTAAAAAAAATAGTGATCTGATGAAAATGTTGCACATTTATGCCTTGTTGATTACGCACACTTGTAATCAAGTTTTATGCATTTGGCCCGAGGTCTCTGTTTTTGGATAGGCCTGTAAATACTGAGGGATATTTGGCCTGTGGCTGTGAAGTGAAGCTTGAATGTTCAGGCTCTCTAACCTCTCTTGACTGCCAGGGTCACATGATGACGTCAGGCTTTTAGCCCCAAAGCGGACACTGCCGTCTGTGAGTCCAGACACTCATTATATGACTCCTGACAAATCTTGTGGAGAAATAACTTTCAGGACAAACAAGGGGCTGACCTGCCTTTAGATTTCTGCCTTCATGTATGTGTGCTGGCCAGTGTCCGAAATATATGCATTTGCACCCCTGTAATTTTTGTCTCTATGGCATGTGGATGAACTGTTAGAAATGTAGAGTTTATCCTTCTCAACCGGCTGGAGCAAAGAATTAAACCACTGACCTTCCAACAAGCTACCTGCTTTACCTCCTGTGCCACAACCGCCCCATTAAATGATTATAAATATACTTTGGTTTACCTCATTAAGCTCTTAATCTCATGGGCCTAATATACCATCACCAGCATACAACTGCTTGCCCTGACCTTTGATCGTGTGATAGGTCCATGGCTCGGATGCCTGCATCACAGCCTGGATAGATATAGAGCTGTTTGAAGTCACAAGCCTGCCACACCTCCACCACACCGTTGTCTCCACCTGTCACCAGGTTGTGGCCATCGCTGCTCAGGAGAATTGCCTACAGGAGGGATAGAGGCCAGTTACACGTGAAACTTCCAACCCAACATTTACTCACCTTTCTTGCTCCAGAATGAGAAATATATAGCATACTGAAAATACATGACATGATGCAACATACTGTACAACATTACTATCATCCAATCAAAGGTTAACTTGCTCAGTATGCATAAAAAAATGACTCAGTATTTGAATAAAATGTTATGTACTTGAGATTTAAATATCTCCAAACATTTTAAAACTGCAGATGAAAAAAAATGCATATTTCCTGGAGTATACTGATGTTTTTTTTAAGTTGGCATACCCTGGTGGAATCATTGACTTCCATTTGTGCCAGCAGTTTTCCATTAATGCTGAAGTTGCAGAAGCGTCCCCTCTCATAGTAGATGATACAGTGGCCCTCGCTGGAAACCGAGATGAGCCGTGGGCACAGATAGTGTTCTGGTCCCTCCAAAGCCCGCAAAAGGTCCCCTGTGATGGTATGGACCAGACACGGACCCTCTACCAAACCAGAACGCACATGTGATCAACCTGTGCTTATGTAAAGAATCTATAAAAATAGTCCATTTCTGTGAAGCGACTGCATATCTGTCATCTGGATAAACATTGGTTTGGAGGTGGTCACTAATCAAATGGTCATCTAATGCACGAGCACCGTTGTTCCAGTTTATTGGTGTACCTGATGTCACCTTTTTTTGTCCAGTCAATGTGACACGGAAGAACAAAGAAGCGCACTGACCTTTAGCTCCACTGATGACGAGGCCCAGCTCTGCACAAACTGATACACACACAACCTCCTGGTCGTGACCCGTGAGAACTGCTCGGGGTGCTGGGTAGTCACCTAAAGGACAAAAAGGCACACAATGTCACAAAACAAATGACTTGGCTAATTGTTTTTAAATCTGATGTGTGACTGCAAAAATCCTGTGAATAGCATGCTGCAGGTAATTTACCGGCCAGTACATAGTATTTTTGCGCTGTCACCGAGCACATTTATAAGACAATGAAATCATATAAACACAATCGCTGTGATTGTGACATACATCTGCTTGCAGGGAGGTCCATGTGAATTGTTATGTAAATGAAGGGATGCCCAGGGATGGCAGGGGAGGCACTTGATTTGATCCTGTGTGTCACATGATTGATGATGGCCGGGGGAGAGGTTAGTGAGGGGTGTTTCGTGGCACCTGGAGCAGACCTCGAATAGTGTCAGAACGATGAAAGCGGGAGTCTTTCTGAATTGCTCTGATCACCAAAAAAAAAAAAAAAACACCACTAAACCTTTCCCTAAATAGTGCTGAAGAAGGGAATGAACTTTTAATTAAATTATATCATGCGTAGAATGTTAAATCTCTTTAATTAATCATTAAATTCTACTTAAAGTAAATGACAAAACACAACTGAGAATCTCTAGTTGCTTTAAAAAACAAAGCTTAATATTCTGTATTTCTTTTGCTTAAAGGATATTTTTATATAGAATTTATATTTACACGTTTGTGATAGCTAACAAGTCTTCTGTTTGGGCCTTTACTGTAGTCATCACCTTTTCCCCAGCTGCTCATGCCAAACTTATGTCAAACTAACACTGAATAAGTATGAGACTGTTGGTGTCCACATGTAACTAAAAGTTCAGCCAATTCCGTCAAACTTTCCCTATTCACTGGATGACAGCACCATCCTGATAGATGATGTTGACACACTTTCGACCTCACCACCACCACCTCGGCATATTGCTTCTATAGCCGCGGCAGCAGTCCGGTCAGTGAGCCGGACTGTGATCGATGCAACACGGTCCCTTAGAGACCGGGACCTGAGCAGTGCTGTCAGTCCCAGTACCTGCTGCTGAGGGGGGCTGAATAGGACAAATGTCAGCAAAAGCCTCCGGGGGAAAAAGGAGCTCACCTACCCGACAAAAGATTCAATCACCCTGTACCAACTAACCCCCCCACCCTGCCTGAACCCTTGGGACAAGCTAGATTCAGCCACAACAATTACTTGGTGCAAATATCTCCTTGCAACCAGCGTGATGGGCTGAGTCTGAGGAGCATGGCCATGATTGAGCTGGAAGTTATTTTAATTATTAGACATAGAAGTTGCATGCAGGCTTTTGAGGCATGGGTGAAATCAATTTCCTCGCGAACGCCACATCTGCGAGATGATAGAGTAATGATCCGGCAAGCTGCTGCTACATATTCACAGAACCTTTTACTAGCATTACAGAAAATATAATAGGCATGAAATCACTAGAATGATATTCTTGGAAAAGATCGCTCATTGAGACAGTCAATAAGGATACAAAGGACTGCTGTTTTGCTTTACGGCATTAATTTGGGGCCTTTAATTGTAAAGGTATGAAAAGATGGTAGTAGTTAATTTGTCAAGACTAATGCCTTTCATCTGTATTTGAATATGATCATTAGTGGCTCAAAGATTTATATAAGAATAAAGTTTAAAAGTTCTCAGCTGCATCCTAATTGTTTTCCGCTCCCTGTGCTTCAGCTACATAGCTTCCTTTTATCTCCTGTCCATTAAAGGTGCATTGTAAGCACAAGTAGTGTGAATATCAGGGGAATACTGTTTTCCTGCTGCAGTAACACAAGTGCTATTGCCCCTTGCTAATTGGAGGCATCCAAGCTGAAATTCTTAATTAACTGTCGGAGCTTCAGTGAAGTTAATTAAAGGACACTCACGACTAATTCAGAGCTCCTAGAATCTGAGACGACTGGAAACACGAGATCTTTTAGGGCACACACACGGCATTGTTATCCAAAAATAAAATAAAAACAGTTTTTTCCCCCCCTTTATTTTCAGTTTTTTCCCCATTCCACACCATATATGGTTCTGCTTGCTGCATGGTACTGTAACAGTTCCTTTTGTGATTAATTGTCTGAAACACAAGACAATCAGTGCGAATGAGAAACTAAATGAACTGAGCAGCAGAAATCACACACTGGGGTCTACTATTATGAATGCCAAGACATCTGGAGTCCTCTACTTGAAAGCAGCACATCTCAATGTAATGAATCACACTAATGTATCACAGCTTCGGTGCAGATAAATGATCGTCCCCCGTCACTCCTCTGGATTTGATTGTAGAATCTAATTATAGAATAGAAATATTTTTCACCAGTTTATTAAAATAAAAAAAAAAAACAACCAACAAACAAACAAAAATACTAGACTTGTTTACCTTTACAGACTTTCATTTCACAACCAAGAAATGGCATAATTAACTATAAACATGTCCAGAGGGCAGTTCTTCTCCTCTTTTGTTATGCATGCGAGTGCGTGGCACTTGGATACGGTTACTCACTGTTATTGGGGTTGTCGCCGATAATATGGTGCCGCCCACTCCAGTACCATAGTAGCAACGTAGCATCACGGGACCCAGAGACGATGTAGCAGTCTCCTCCAATGTAGGACTCTGATCGGGCCAGACATGTCACCACGTCCCAGTGGCCAAAAACTATCTGGGTCAGCTTACCTAAAGTGGATACACGCTGTACATGAGTTTGGTGTTGACAAAGTCCAGAAATGTAAAGACTGCTACAACTGGTACTGTGAATGCTGTCACTTCAGTAAAGAGAGTTAATTTATTAATTAGTGAATAAATACTTGTAAAAGTTAATCTAGTGGTTAACCAGCTTTTCAAAATAAAACTTTTGCTTATGACCCCGTTTAAAAGATAACGTCCTTAGCATTTTTAAATGGATTATTTAAGCTACCCAGTGTTTCTAAAGAGAAAGAGAGTGTGTCAAACTCCTGTAATTATATAGCATATATAAAATATGGAAGTGGCCACCATGACACCACTGATTTGTTTGTTTTGTTTGACTCACGATTTTGAAGCCATAGCATTTCAGACATCGCTATCTTGTTTTTCATTTTTAAACTGGATTTGGGAGGCAAATGATGGATCTGAGACAAATGGCATGCATATCCAGTAGCAACCTGTCAGTCACAAGGTAGCTACTCTCCAGTACATACCATGATTTTACTCAAAATAGGATAACAAGTTACAATATGATAAACATGCAGTAATAAATTAAATTAGTGACTGGGCCATAATTTAATAGGAAAGTGTTTAATAAGGTCATAAGTGAAGAGAGAAGAGGGAGAACTTTTGCAGAGCCTTTAATAGTTATTTTCACAACCAAAGGAACAAAATCAAGTTTAATGCAATTCTGCTCTAGCTTCACTTTTCAGACCTATCTTTTACATACAGTCTGTGCTTGCATTGTAAGGTGCAATGCTAATCCTTTTTATATATACACACATACCAACACAAATTAATGTTACCTAAGCCGAATGAAAAATAAGAATAAGGAGAAAAAAAATTTAAAATAACTTTTTTTTTCTTATTTCAGTCCATTATTATTTATTATTTTCACCCATTTTCTACAAGGCTTGTCAGGAGAGAGGAGCAACAATACTGTATCATTACCGTCATAGCACTGTCCTCCACACATCAGTGCACACCTCTGTAGGAAATAGAGTTTACACTCTAACCTACCTGTCTCAGAGGAGTACACACGGAAGCTCTTGTCCCAGAAGCCACACACCAGGATGTAGCGGTTGTCAGCTGTCACGACAAAACAGTGTGTGGTGATTTGGATGCTTTGGTCCACTAGGTCTGTGATCTGACGCTTGTTGCTTCCAGTATTGTTGGCTGTGGGAAAAAAAAGAAAGAAAGAAATAACACATGTCCCAAGCAATTTCCCAAGCAAAGCTATAAATTAAGGACTGTGCCATTTTATACAGATCTAAAACTCCATTAGATATTTTTGTTTAATGCTGTTTTTTTTTCCATTCAAGCTCACTCACCAACCAGAGAATCCATCTCTATGGGTAAGTGATGTGCCTGTTCCAGGGAGTAGCCGGGTGCTCCTCGGAGACCTGAATCCAGACAGATATGTGAGCCTGTTTCTGACCAATGGACATATCTGCACACACGCGCACACCTGTTCCACTTTTAGAGCCAAGTTAATTCATGATATCTTCCAGGAGATGGAAGCATTGGAGGTCCATCTGTCTTACTCTGCTTTTTTCCCCCCCAGAGTGTCAAATTGAATGGAGATATTTTATCCATGTGAACATATCTGGAGCCAGTTTTGAAGCAGCTACATGCCTGAAAATATGGAGGTCTTGTTATCGTAATTATTCTGAAAAGCCAAACCACATTTCCCTCCTCTCCAACAGGATGGCAAGGGTGCTGCAGCTGTGTTCATTAGTGTGGGTGCAGCCAGAGCCGCCACATAGAGCAGGCTCTTTGGTCCGGAGGTCTGTGTGTTTCTACAGTGACAGATGGGGATGTGTGAGGAGAATGTGGTGCAGTTGTGGCCTAATTTTCTAGTAACCATTGCTTTGGCCCTCTGACCCTGAGGTGAGGCCGATTCTCAGGGTTTGGCTCCGTGGGTAATGTTGTTCACACATGTCTGAGAAGTAACATGTGGAAACACTCACGGTCAGCTTACCTGGGAGGTGCTAGCCTCTCCCATAGCCAGCTGGCTGCAGCTCTATTATGAGCAGTTGGTAGTTTTTTTGGTGTGTGTGTGTGTGCGATGGTGATGAAGTGATTTTACAGGGCCACTGCTGTGGTAGGTATGGCATGTGGTGTGGCACACTTTTGTGCATGTGAGCTGAGCTCCACTCACCGACGGTGTTGTGCCATCGGTTGACTGCAAATAGGCGGCTGCAGGTGACAGTGACCACAGCAGGTATTGTAAGATGGGGCAGAGTGTTGGCAGCCACGTGGGTTACGGGTGAATTGGAGGGAAACTTCAACACCATAATGACATCCTGCTGCATCTGGTCCTTGAACATTAGGGGACTCTGTGGAAGGAAACACTATTGAGTAGAAGAGAGAAAAGACAAAGTGTGGAAAAGGATGGAGTAGTACAATGTTGGGAGAGGAGGAGGAGAAGGAGGAAGAGGAGCAGGATGGGAGGCGATGGAAAAAATGAAAAAGAAGAGATATGAAAAGATGAAAGAAAAAGAATGCAAGAGGCAATTAGTATGGAGGTTGGAGGAAAAACTAGGTTTAGACACAAAGGAGAGTTTCATGCACTGTCCCCTATGGGAAGCAGGGACTAAGACACAGGTAGACATGGGAAACTGGGATGGTATTGACTGCACGTATGAGATGGTGCATACATGTACATACATCAGAAAATGGCCCATAAGGAAAGCACTAAAAGCAACTGGCTTTTTAAAAACGTTTGCAATGTGCTTTTCCTACCTTTTCCTACTATGCTGACTTCTGCATGTGTAGCAGAAGTAAAAGCAATGGCAGACATAGTGATACTAGCAATACTGTAAGATCTGAAACAGTTTTAGGTCTCATCCTTGATACAGGAAGCCATTTAAAGAACTGGAGAGAAGTGATGAAAATATTCTCAACATTTGCCAAAGTAGAAAACGGACCTAAAAGGTCTTAAGTTTCTTGTAGGGAGAGAGAAACAGAGAGCCATGTGAGCATAATGAGGACAAGGCTGGTTGTTACATGGATTGGACAGGGAAGAGGTGCTTCCAATATAAAGAAAGGCACTACTAGGCCAGTAGAGAGCACTATTCCATTTTAACCACACTCCTAGTAGGCAGTACCAGCTCCAGAACAGTGCAGACCACTGGAACTAAAAGATTGTTTGCTATACTGAGGGTCTGTGACCTACATGATGTAGGACTTCTGAAAAATGTATCTTCTGTTATAAAAGATCAGATTCAAAGAAACTTTTGGAAGTGAGAATTTGAGGACTTCCTTGTCAATCTTCTGTCTACTGTACCTACAAACACATTCACGCTAACACACACCATCCGGGCTTGGACAGGTCCACACATCCTTCCTCATGCACACCAGCACCACCAGAGGTGCAGGGAATTTTCCCAGCATGCTCGCTGTTCTCACCAGGTGCATGGCGGAGCTGCGTGGAGGATGTGGCTCAATAAGCAACTGAGATGGCGTCTGTCCAAAGCTCTGGATCTGCGCCTCTGTGGCCTGCGGGAGAGAGAGAGAGAGGAGAAGGAGAGAGAGAGAGCGGCTGTCACAATCAATATGCATCAAAGTGATGGGTCAATGCGTTACTTGACAATGCAAGCAAATCCTAACTCAGCCGTGCCTCTGAGGAAGGGGGGAGGTAAAGGGAAAGGGGTGCACTCCCAATCCGCCTGGGTGCTCCCCCTTCCCCCCTCACCCTGCAGAGTCATCCAAGTGTTAGTATGGAAGAGACAAGCCTTTTCCTATTAACATGCTTCAGTTAACCATTCCCATTTCCAGGAGCAGGGGCCCCAACTGCACAAACGTTAACCTGGAGTGACATCCAGCTAGGACCGCAGCAAGCCGGTGTGCTTTTAGATGTTATTGTGCTTGAAACAAAAGGGTAAAAGCATGTGTATGCACATTAACATGTATTAAACAGAGCCACAAAATTACACAAGCAGGTCAGGGCAATTTGGTTAAAGGTACTTTGATGAAAGATGATTCGTGGGGTATAAAATACAAGTCTAAATGCATGTGATGTTAGAAAACTACCTAAAAACAGCCATTAAAAGAGTAGATTTAAAAAAGAAAATCCATTTAAATAGACACTAGATCTAATTTGCCTGCAGTTAGAGGGAGCAAAAAACAAATAGTAAGAGCTGCTGAGCTTGACTGAAAGTGGGGCACTCCACGGTGGGAGTGATTGATGTGACTGGAGCCACTTCCACCATCAGAGGGGAGCTTGTAGACGTCCGTCAATGCCACTGTGCACAATGGAACATACATCGCTCAGCCTTTCGCCCGCCCTTCTGACTGCCTGGCCAGCTAGCCCTCATTTTCCTCCGCCTGTACACACCACTCACTATCAAAAAGACCCATTGGGTAACACATGCCACAGTGGGAGAAGTGGCATGGGAAGTTTGGAGGTGATACTGAATTAGGACAAGCCACCTGCAAGCCACACGGTCGCCCCCAACACCCCCGATCACTTCCTATCTTCCACAGCACCAAAAAAAAAAAAAAAAAAAAAGGCGCTGTCTGCACAGCTCTGTCGCTTAGTAGTGAAAGTTTCACGTGAGTTGGGGAGCACATTTGGCAATCATTAAGTGTTAGTCGGGGTTTCTTTACAATGCAGTCTGTCAAGTAATAAGCAACTGACATTATGGCTATTTAAGGTTAGGTTTGGGGTTAGGGTCACCGTGTCTGTTCAAGTAGAGACATTTGATACAAAGATCAGAAAGGCTAAGAAGGCCATGTGGAAAACATCAACATATTTTTTATGATGATTCTATTATTGGGGAAACTGGGTGCAGCAAAGCCCCATTTTGGTAGCCTCAGAAAACCCTGAACACCAAAAGTTTCCAAGTGCAAACAGGAGAGTTTGTCTCTGTATGTGTTTTTGTGTTATGGGGGCAGGGGGGCAGGGGGGGTTTGACTTGTTGAAGGTTAACCCAAGAACATGTTCTTCCACTATATGATCAAAACACATCAATAGCTCTCAGCTATTTAAATACTAATCTTCAGTGATGTATGTCAGAAACTTATCTCGATCTGAGATGGAGAGCACTTAACAGGTAGTTCATTAGTATAAGTCACTTCAGGCTTTGATTTTTGGCTGATAAGTGACACTTATTGCCAAAGCCATCTGGATGATCTTCCCTCCCAGCAAAAACCCACCTTGCTTGGATGAGCACCAAACATCCGTTATAACTCACCATGTGTATTTGTCTGTCTGACTTTGTTTGCATCTAATTGTGTTATGAGCAAAAGGCTTCAGAGGTGAGTGTCTCCAGCTCCCTGCGTCTCTACTGTATGCTCCCCAAACGGGTGGCAGTCTCTATGGAGGATCCTCCAGTGCACTCATGCAATGCAGCAACACAACAGCTCTGTCACACAGACTGCAGACATGGCCTTGCATTGCCCCACTAAGCACCGTGTGCTGAGTCACGACACCTGAGATGCACAGTGGCAACTGCAAACATGAAGCTGCGGCACCTTTCACCTTTTGGTAGATCCCATAGATTACAGATGGCGAATTGCTTTTAAGTAGAAATTTAAACAGGTTGCAAAAACCCATCAAAACCATACAAACCCATGTAAATATATGTGAAGGTACCATTTAGAATTTGTAAAATCTGTGTAACTGAGTTATTTTCCCATGTGACAACATCACTGCCCATTCTTTACATGCCTGTGGAAATTTGTTTAAGATAAGCTTATCTGCAATCCCTAAGTACAAATAAAGAATTGCCTTGGGGGTGTTTCTTGAGTGACAGCTTGGGAGCTGAGCAGAAATGTCTCAAACATTATGTCCACCAGTATGTGTTTGTTTCGAATGCAGCTATGATCACTGATAATGCACATTAAATCCTATATGATCGCTGATTAATACAGATTAAGGTCAAGCATTTAAACATGTATTCCATCATAATTAGAATATCACAGTGAAATCACTCTAAAGTATGTCAGCTACTTCAAAGCCCCACATTTGCTAGCTATAGCACACTTTGTTGTCTCTGTTGAATCAGAGGGGGCAGGAGGGGCAGTGACATGAGGAGGAATAGAGTCCTACTGATGAATAATTTGTCTGTTTACTTCTGAGTGACACAGTGGGGTCTGAATCCAGGGGTTGCTGTCATGTTTTTCAGTAAGAGAGCGCTGTCACGAGAAGCATCACGGTGAAGGACTGCTGTTCCGGCAGTGTGCCCAGTAGAGCTGTCACCGTGCCCTCAACCAGAGGCCCAGCGGCATGTCAGAGGGTGTCATCATTTTCATCTGACACACAGGCGGAAATTATCTCTCATGACCTCTAATTTCTTGACATTTCAAATGCCTTAATTGTTGTGACTAATGCCAGATCTGCAGCTTCACCTGTCAGGCCCAGAATGAATCAATACCCCGAAGTCAATCGCCACATTTTAGAAAAAAGCAAGACATTCACTGGGCACACTTCCATGCCACACCTCACCGACTCATTAAGGCAGAAGTGGAACAGAAGCAGGTAGTCACCTGCCAAATGTTCTTAACATTCTCAGACTGTGCAGAATATTGATGATTTTTAATCAAATTACATGGCTTCTACTTGGAACAAAATCATATTTGCAACTTTGCAATACAATAAAACAAAATAAATATATTTTAATGCATGAACATGACGACTTTTCCAAAAACCATGTTCATGAGATTACTGGGAGTTTTAATATACAAAAAAGTCCACCTGGAATGAAAAACTGAACTGTGGGTATGAAGGCTCGTCTTAATTAGTGCTCATCATATCAACATTACATCAGTTGCAATTAGCTGAACCAATTTCTTTCTCCTTCACAAAATATATTCACAATACATGTCACAACAGAGAATACATCAACTGGGTGCAATTAGGGAGCCTGAGTAGCAGGCTTCCTAATGTGCAACTAACTAACAGTACTGTCATCTCACAGGGTAACAACAGCCAGGGTGGAAGACAGCTTAAAACCAGCTCAATCTGATGCAAAATAAACAAGGCATCATCTAAAATTGTCCTCAAAATGATGAAAACCAACTCTTTCACAATATGGTTTGGTAATTAGATCAGCCAAATCTTCTGCAGGTGATTTGCATAGTGGTCACTTGATAAATAAAGGCGCCCCTGGAAGTGACAGTATATAAATGACTTGTTTTGCAGACAGCAGATGGTGGATATCACAGGGAGAGACGAGCTCACACTGGAAAGTACCACAATGCATGCCAGCTGCTGCATATTCTGGTCCCCTTTCCCCTTGCAATTACGCTATTCACGAGTAGTATGGCGGAGCGAGTAGTTATTCAATTAATTTGTTAAGAACAAGAGGATTCACTCCCTCATCTACTGACTAAGTGACCTTTGGTGATTGATCAAAGAGTGAGGTCACATTCACTGATCTGATTCAGGGTGAGGACAGACAGTATCTTCGACATGACAAAAAAAGGAGGACATTGTTACGATGTTAAGACAAGCTGTGAATAATGATAATGCTGAATGATATGAAAGGACTATTGTTTATCTGAGAGAGTATTAATAATTCCAGAAAATCTGTTTGTGTAACCAGGAAATTACACAAATAAAAAATAAAACCTGCAGTGAGTCATGATCTTTATCTGATTCTCTCACGGTGTACATTTGCATGACACAACATTTGACTGACAGATGCATGATGCGAATGCTCCTGGAGCTCCTGCACATGCCAGAACAAATAGAGACAGGAAGTTGTGGTTATGTTGAGCAACAGAAAAAAAAAAAAAGAGGGGTTGGCGTGTGTGCGTCCGTGTGCTTTACCTCTCTGAGCAAAGGGTCAGTGATACTGTCCAGGTTGACGGAGCCCTCGTAAGTCAGGTAGTGAAAGACGTTGAGGGCGCGCATCGCCTCTGGGCCTCGCTGCTTGTAGCCGAAAATAAGGTCAATCCACTGATGAAGCTGACATGACACAAACTCGCTTTCCAGGGCCTGTCAGAGGAGTATGGGGCAATTAGAGGTGAGAGGCATACCAGCAGCGCATAGCACATGGGCCAAAAGACACAATACAAATTTCACTTCCACCCAACAGTGAGTAACACAAAACACAACCTTACTGACCATTACATTACCTTTAAATATAACAAAACTAATTACAAAGTGAACTATAATGGAAAGTATGACTGAAGCATTAAACATTTTAGTTTCTATTAATAATATTTTTTTGAGGTTTTTTTTACTGGACATAAAGATTAGAAGGAGTACGCAAACAGAAGCTGAATGCTCAATAATCTAATCAGCTGACTGAAGGGGAAACCTCCCATATCATATTTCTCTGTCCACTTAAAAAACTATCTTTGCACGGAGACAAAGAAATTGGTTCAATACTAACAGGATCCATATTACAGTACAACTGTCTACAGGAAAACACTGATAAATTACTTGCAAGAGCAAAAGAGGAGACTAAATTTCTTGCGGGAGAGCTACTGAGATATTTAGGATAAGATTTATGTCCGATAATTATTATAAATATACCTATGGAAAGCATGCAGTGGGTGGGGGATGGGGGCGGGGGGTGCATTGTTCCAGAATATTGTACAATACAATTCCCATGCATGCAGGCGTAAGGCTTTGCTGGAGAAATTTTACACTCCTCCCCTCGCGTCAGGAATAACAGCCATTACCAACAAAGCCTGCTCAAGCACACAGAGGCAGAGTTTGCCACAGGGCATATCACTACAATTGAAAGTGGCACATGCAAAGATGGGAAGTGGGAGGAAAAGAGATGGAGGGAGGAGGGGTGGGGAGAAAAGGAGGGAATGAAGAAAGAAAGAGTGAGAAAGAGGGGGAGGCAGTCAGAGCGATTCTCTGACAGAAATGAAATAATAGAGGAAGCACGAGTGTGGGCTAGCTAGAGAACAGAACAAAAGAAAGACAAAAAAATGGAGGCTGAGGACTATGATTTTCAGGGCGTGTGAATACACTGGTCTGAGAATCCAACAATGCAATGCAACATCACACATGTATCCTTCAACAGTGAGAAAACATCGACTGTAATCCTTTTTTTTTTTTTTATCCGTGTTGTTGGAGATGCAGACATGCCAGTAACAACTCCCAGCCTTTCCCTTTTCTACCACTTCTCTGCCAGTATACAAGGCTGAAAGAGCTCAACCAGGCAGTCCGAGTACAGCATGGGGAAAGGTCACCTGCATAAGACCAGCCAGGCTCTGTCACTCCAGCTGAAAAGGTCAAGAGTGTTCGTGCAGCCTCCTTTTACCTCTAGTTCAAAAAACACGGTGGCCTCTAACCTCAGGATGCCTGAAAGTTTGTGTCTTCATAGCAATGTTAAAGAAGCCATTCTGGTTTTCAAGTAGAAGCAAATCTTTATACTTAAATGGAGGCGTATCATTGAGCATTATTTCCAATAATATAAACTTTGATTTTAAATGTATCTATTCTGCTCAAATTACAATTTATTTTTGAAGGTATACTATCATAACCAAGAAACATCACTACAGTACTAGACTACTGGTTATTGAAGATCAATTTTTCTAAATAGGAATTTTAAGTCTCCAAAAAGCAGCTTTTCAGCTCTAAAAACATGATGTTATTTTTAATGTTAATATTTATTGAGAAAATATGCCCATATGTGTACCAATGTATCCACACTGCTGCAAACAGAAGCTATTGTGTTCTTGCTCATTAGGTTTAGCGGGGAGGGGAGCTGTTGAGCTTCTGCAGTAAATGATTCCAGATTAAAGGGAGAGTCGAGTTTATCTGAAGGTAAGAAATGGGTCCGATCTCATTGTCTATTTCTGCTGTTCCCAAAACCTGTTGGGAGTTATGAGTCACGTGTTGATAGGCTATCTGTATTAACTGTGCACACACACAGACAAATATGCAGACATGTCCACACACATGCAGATGAAAAGCACCCCGCACACTGCTAAAGTGATGAGCCCTGGCTTTACAGAAGGTAACACTATAGGACAAACTTGCCCTCAACCTCATCTTTTGGAGACACCACTGGGGTCAGATTGTACAATGTTAGTATTGAGTGATGGGCTTTATAAGATGAGCCATGAATAAGACAAGGAGGCAGATGCATGGGAAGGTTAAAAGGAAGAGTGGGAAATTGATTG